>NC_051160.1:142418043-142645754 GCF_013339745.2 Dermacentor silvarum | reverse complement strand
TTTTGTGCACTAGCAGATCGACATCATAGCAAAAACAGGGCATGCGCTCTAGAGCTTATCGTTTCGTTTTCTACGGGTATAACACTTTGTTACCGAAGTTTTATCCTTCGTTTGTGTTCGTTTAAGTTGGTTTATCGGAACAGCCAGACTAGAATACGGCGAGTTAACTCGATGACGTGCTGCTTCTGAGATCATGCTCTATGATTTGACTCAAGGCACTGAGCACGATCTCAAAATTTGAATTCACTAATTCTGAAAAATGAATACTATGTTTTATCGTAGTTGGCTTTGAAGTTTTTTCTTTGTTTTTTTTTTCATGCGAACCACAACCGTCATGAACCATCATGGGTCATTTCTTTTTTTTTTTTTTCGTTCCGGAGCACAACGGAACGAAATTTTTTCAGTGGGAAACTCAAACCAGAACGAAAAACATTTCGTTCCGACATCTGGAACCTATCAGTGCCAAGATCGCTCAAAAATCACGACATCCGTGCCATCAAGCGCGTGTGAGATTAAGTACTTCTTAAGTACAGGCCAGCGAAAATGGCTTCAATTTCAATAAAGTTTGACTTCGGTCGACTTGTCTGGATTGAATAGAGACGTAAACGGTAAAGATTCCAAATGTAACGTTAAAAACGCGAAATTGGAATGTTTGTTTTACAATCGTAAATTTGCGGTTGTTCGAATGTAACGCGAGGGTCGAGTTCAAGCAACGAAAATTATTTTAAAAACTCGCGTACAATCGAGTGTAAACCGGTAATCGGACTGCCTTTGAGCAATTCCTCAATTACGTTCTTGGATTAGTAATTGGTAACAGTAATCGCATTTTTGAATGAAGTAATTAATTCTGATCGGTTACCTTCTTCTGTAACGTGTACAAGTCTGGTCCACAACAGCTTAGATCATGATGAATCGTTGGTAACTGTGCAGAACCTAGCATCAACGCCTTCTATGTGGGCGATATCCTTTTTTTTTTTTTTGATCGCCTGCATTGTACGCTAAATGTTCGTTTGCACAGCGACAAAGCAGTCTTGAACAATTGGACATTTCCACAATTGCACAATTGGACTAATGTTGAAACCCACAAAAATTAGCAGTTTGGCCCGACAAAGGCGAAGCATCGATTGCGACAGCGAATTAATAGACAGCTGTACGAAGGATAGTGTTTATCGGCCGTATTACCATAGTTAGTAGTTAGTAGCTCATAAATAAATTAACAGGTATGGTGTCACGCGCGCAAGGCAAGCACGAATGCATCTCATGGATGACCGCGGACACTCGCTGTCTAAACGCTGGAGGAGTAAGCGCAGCAGCACTAGCGAATCTGACCATCGTGCTGATCTGGCTTTCACCGTGTTGCAGGTTGGTTATATATATAGCGAAATGGGATCGGGAAAAATTTTTGGCGTCGACTGGACGAGTTGGCTATGTGGCCATATTTGGGATACTGAAAATCTGCGACTTGGCTGGTTTGGGCTATAAGTGGCGCCCTAATCCACGTCAGAGGTGGCTTTGATCGGGTAGAAAGTAAATCTCGAAGGGCTCTGTTTTAGCTGCTGAGCCGGCCCGGTGGCAGTGCGTGTGTGCGTGCGTGAAATGACCCCACCCCACCCCTGCATTTCCTTCCTCTCTGCGTCTTTGTATGAGCCAGTGCTTGGATCTTGATGCACTCAAACGTGCACCCTGCTGACAGTTAGGCACCAGATCCCCGAGGCCATCGGGATGAACCGGGAGTAGTGGTTTTTCAACAGTACACATCTAACATGGCAGTGTTCAGGAAGGGAGAGCAGTAAATAGGGTCAGGGCCAGTCGGGCGATCATGGCGCCGACATGAAAGAGGGAAGCACGGGGTTATGACACGCTCCAGTGTGTCATGGCCATGTCTTCCGGATGAAGTATCGCGCAAGGCACAGCTTTCGCACCTACTCCACGTTTCTGGCGCGAAGCTTTACTGCCATTTCCTTTTCCTGCTAGATGAATTTTTTCTTCGTGCTAGATTCAGGCTCATTTCGATAGGTTGGACGTACGATAGATCTCCTCAGAGAGGAGAATCCAAACATGGGAAGTGGGCAAGTATGCGAGAACGTATAAAAAGAATGGGAGCAAGACTCGAACCAAAGGTGGGTTCTGGTGCTTTACTTCTAGATGGTTTGCCCGTAACCTCATGAATGCAGATACTATTCTGCTAATACGAAAACAGTTTCCCACGAGACATCAGTGCACCACGTCAAAAAACTTCACCCACCGTGTTAGCTGAACTTGTGAGGTTCGTACTGCTGGCTCGAGGACGTGGGTTTGATTCATGGCCACGGCGGCCGCATTTCGATCAAGGGCGAAATGCAGGAACCACTCTGTATTAAGGTGCACGTTAAAGAACCTGAGGTGGCCAAAATTAATCCGGAGTCCCCCCCGTGCGTTATGCCTCCCAATCATATCGTGGTGTTGGCACTTATACTCAGCAATTATAGAGGTTTAGAATAGGGGCCTCAAACGTATTGGGGCCCAAAGAAATAGCGTCGAAGCCACTGCGCATGGCAAGAGGGAACTGTGTTGATTTTGGTCGGGCACGATATTCCATCGATTTAGTGGGAGCCCCAAAAGCTGCCGCAAAAGCTTTCGTCAAAACAAAATGGCGGGTTCCATCGAAGCGACGCTCTTATGAATGAATGAAAAACTTTATTGAATAATAAAAAAAAGCAAAAAGAGAGGCAAGGAGCGGGAAGGGTGGGTCCTAGTCCAGGACTCCAGTGGCCGTGCCGTACGCTCGGCCTGGTCTAAGAAACCCTTCTGGATCTCCAAGTCATTGAGCGAGGAGGACGGCCTCCCAGGGCTCGTAGTGAGGTCAGTATTAGGGGCGAGTTAATGTTCGGGGGCCTGACATATACATTCTACATAATGTGGGGGAGAGAAAGCCGCCCCCCGCACCAGGGACATCATCGGCATATACTGTTGGCCACATTGCGTGCCACAGTCCAAGGCGGGAAGGTGTGAGTTTGGATTTTTCTGTACTTCCGAGGTCTCATACTCGAGGTGGATGCGGAACGCGTAGATTTGTCGTTCGCGAAGCTGGTGCTCCAGGATGTCGTGCGGGGTGTAGTCCTTTGGTATTTACTTGGGGCGTCGTCTGCTCGGTTCGCTAGTTCGCGAGCTAGTGCGTTCGCCCGGTCGTTTCTGGGACTCCCGAGTGTCCGGGCACCATGTAATGCCGTGTGATGAACCTAGTGTTTGCTAGTAGCTTGAGGGTTATGCGCGGTAGACGTCCGCTTAGTAACATCCGGCACGCGTTACAAGTGTCTGTCAGGACCGCTATCGAGCTCACCGCTGCGTCTGCTGGTTTGATTGCTAGAGCATTGCAGGGGTTCAGCTGTGCTCGTGCATGGGTGCGCATGAGGCAGAGATTTGATGTTGAGTGTGTGGAGTAGTTACTGCCGTTAGAACGTGACCATGGGGGACTGCGGACGTCCGTGTACGTGACATCACGGTGCCACTGAACTTTTAGTGAGTTGTCTCGCTCTAGCCGCCGCCTGGCACCATGGTAGAGTGGACTCATGTTCTCCCCCGGAATTGGGGAAACTATCAGCGTTCCGTTTAAACGCCGGAAACGAAACGAGATATTTCTCGCAGTAATGGTCGAATAGGAAAATTAAATCGCAAGGACCGTCTCCTGCCTTAGAGCAGTCGAGGCGTTCCCTTTGCCCAGCATAGTCGCTGCCCTCAGTTCCTGTAAGTATTATGAGAGTACGAGCGCTTGTAATTCTCGTTGGACGGGGCTGGGTGGGAATCCTAGTGCGCTTATATGCCATACGATTATTACGTCCACTTCTTTGGTTTCGCTAGGGCTGGAGCTCTTGATAGCAGGTATACGTGACCTATTAAGTACAAACGCGTGCACTAGTAGGATGGCCTCCACTCGGTTAGACCTCTGCATTTCATCGTACTTGCTCGATCATCGAGCTATTTGATTGGTGGTCGTTTTACGTTTTGGATAGTGAAGTCCGCTCTGCGGTTTCTTGTAGCATAGGCCTAGGATCCGGATTCTTTGTATTTCCTGGATTTCCCTGTTATCTAACATGGCTAACGCTTTGATCTTTCCGAGAGTTTCGGACATGTAGCCTTACCCATTCTGATTTGTCTGGCCGCGCAGGGACATGCCGCTTTGTTCTGCAAATCAGTTACAGTTTATATCGGTTCGTGTAAGACTTGTTCTTTGTACCCTAGAGGGCTGTTGTCGCCACAGGGTAATGTCTCCGCATACAGCGAGAATTTAAGTCTGGAATTTGCTGTAGTCGCCTGCTAGTCTGGTCATGCCTAAATGAATAAAAGGGGCGAGAGGATGGCCCTTGAGGGGTACCCTTACCTGGTGTGAAATTTATTGACTGATGTCTTCTATCCTATCGTGGCTTTCCTATATGTGAGGAATGAGCGTATGTAATTGTACATTTTCTCCCACATTCTACTGTTTCTAGTTCCTCGAGTATGAGCGTGTGCGACATGGTGTCGAAGGCACTTTGAGATCAAGCGCGACTACCACGTGCTCCCCTCTGGTAGGTATATGCTTAGGACTCCTCTTTAAAGGGCCCCTAACACCATCAGATATTTTTTGAACATTTCAAGAAACACGCGCATCGAGTTCAGAATGCAATCACGATCAACGATGCCAACGCTGCAGCGCTACGCGCCGCGGGCGCGCCACAAAACCAAAAAAACAATGCGTCCTCCTCCCTCGCCTTTCCGGAACCCAGCGGTCGTCACGAGTCAGCAGGGGGAATGTGGTGATGTCAACGGTGGAAACGTGTCCATGGTTCGAACAAGACCTACGACTTCCGGTTTGTCTGCTAGCAGGTACGCGCGCTCCTTGCTCGTCCTCGCCGTGTTGCTCGCTTGTGCGGCTTGCGAATCGGTACTTACAGCCCGCAACGCAAGTGACAAATCGCTCGTGTTCCAACACAGTCATGCTTAGCGAATAGAGCTGCGCGAATAGAGTGCGACAGTGTTGGCCTTCCAGACGTGCGCGCAACACTGGGGTCTATAGCGGCACGCTTCGCATAACACGCGCCGGCGCACCGCAGCAAATATCGGGTAGCCGAGAAGCGCCGAAGTCCAAGTCCACGTTACCTGCACGCTAACTCGCGCAACGCCGTTTGCCATTCGCGGGCCGCCGTTCGACAGCGGTTTGCTCGCGAGCGGCGAGATTTCCTTGCCGACATAGAGAGGATGAGACTGGGACTATTCGTGCGGCAGCCTCACCGCCGCTGATCGCTCGATGTCGCCGATATGTCTCTAGGCCTTTTCCGCTTCCCTTCAAAGCTAAAGCGGACGGCGCTTCGAAATGAATTGCCGACGCTCACAAAGCCGCAATATTTTCTTATCGTTGTTATCGCTCTTCGCAATATTGTACACAAAGAAGGAAAAATACGCTGATATTAGCGGCGCCGTCGGCTGCGATGCGAGCACAACCGGCCGGTCGTCTCCCGTCGGTAGCCGTGCTCATCAGCAGCCGATGTTTCGTTGCTGTGGCGGAGGGCGCGCAGCTTCGCGGTCGTCGATTGGCCGTTTGATGGTGCAGCGGGCGGGGGCGCCGGCCGAACTGCCGTCTACTTTTGGACACCTCTCGCGCGGCAGACAGGAGGTCGGTTCGTCGTCGTATATGTGCCGCTAGCATGCTAGCGTGGACCACCGTGGCATGGAGTGCCTTAACAGGAAGTAGGCAGTGTTTGAGAAGCGCGTTGCGGATGACGCGTGTCACGTGACATTTCGAGCAGCACTCGGCGAGGAGGGGAGACCAGCCGACGAGGAGAGAAGCGAAGGAAAGAGCGAAATGAGCGAGGGCCGTTTTTCGATCATCAAACACGTGTAACTCCGCTATTACGGCACCATTTCGAAAAATTCTCGCGGCAACGTGTTCGTTGTAGACTCGTGCACAACTGCAACACCACAACTAAATTTCGACTTCTGGGTGGTTTAGGGGCCCTTTAAGCCTGAGAAATGCGTCCTGAGTTGGTAGGTGTTTCCTAAAGCCGTACATTTAGTCTGATAGGAGGCTACGATCTTCTAGGTGATTCGTGAGCCTCGTGTGAATTACTTTTTCAAAGGGTTTCCCTAGGCATGATGTGAGGGATATCGGACGTACGTTCTGCAGACTGCGAGCCTTGCCTGCTTTTGGGACGAGTATGACGGTGGCGTCTTTCCACTGTTGTGGAAGGTGCCCCGTCTCCCAGATCTGCTCGTTGAAATAGTGTACTAACGCTCAAGCTGCTCGTCACTCAAATTGCGGAGCATGGGATTGGTGACCCTATCTTCCCTGGTGCTGAATTTTTCCTAAGGGTTTGGGCGGCAGCAAAAAGCTCTGCTTTAGTTAAAGGGGCATCTAGCACGTCATTTTCTGTACCTGAGTAACTGGGCGTGACGTACTCGGGGTCTTTTGTTCCAATGTATCGCTGCCTAAGTTCCTGGAGTAATCTGTCGTTGTCGCCTAGGTGTGTGCCGGTTAGTGTTCTGAGGGTTCGCGTACTTGCGGTCTTCGTGTTTTCTGGATCTATCATACTTCTTAGGATGGCCCAGGTTTTCGCTGTCGATAGGGTCCCTCTAAGGGAATCAGTAAACTGGACCCAGTTTTCTGCTTGTTGTTTACGTGCGCATTCGCTCGCCTGGGCCGAGATTTCTGCGATCCTTATTCTTAATTTTCTCTTTAGTTTGTCGATTCCATCTTTTGGTGAGTCCCCGTCTGCAGTTTCACAAATCTAGCAAGTGCGGGTCGACCACTGCGTTTTCCTTCGTTAATGTAATTTTTCTGGTAGAGGCTTCGTAGGCCTCTTTAAGGCCCTGCGCCCATTGCTCTGCATTTGCCGGCGGGTTTAAGGGAACTGGGTACTGGCGATATGCCGGCCTATCCGTCATAGATGCGGAACCGAGGTCGCGTTTGAGTTTGGGAGTTCTGGTGGAAAAGCTTATTATGAAATGGTCGCTCCCCGGGTTTCCTGTAAGTTTTGCCAGTGACCATCTCTAACGTTCAGCGAAAAAGTGAGGTCTGGGTACGTGTCGGCGCTTACACTGTTCCCTGTCCTAGTAGGCGCCGAGGGCAGCGTTTCCAGCTGTAGGCCTGTATTTTCTACGGCGTGAAGGAGTAATTTTCCCTTGGGTGTATCTCTTCTGTATCCCCAGTTTGTATGTGGAGCATTAAAGTCTCCCAGGAAAACTAGTCTGTCTTTCCTCTCCATGTTTCTCATGGCGTGGGTAATTATAGGCGCGAAATCCCTGCCTCTCTCTTTAGGTGGGCTATAGATATTGATTATTTGGGTTTTGGGCGCCCTCTCTTTGTTGGAAAGAGTTCCACTATATGGTGTAGTGTTTGAGCGTTAGGAAGGTACCGAACGGTCGACGCGATCCCTTTGCTAACCAGCGTCGCGATACTGGGATAATCCGGGTTGTGATGTGTATAGTAGTCGCGCAATTTAACCGTGCATTTGCCAATTTCTTGCAGGCATATAATGTCCGGCTTAACAATCGCCTTGTCGATGTAGCACTGTAGGGCCGCCGTTTTTTTTGGAAGCTGCGGCAATTCCAGTCCCAAATTTCAACGATTTCGTGTGTTTTTGCCTGATTAGTGGCCATGGCCTGTGACACCCTCCGCATCCGTGAAGTCAGAGACTACTCCGTTTTTGGCTTTTCGAAGGGTAGGTGCATTTGGGCTACCTGCTGCACGCTCACGATTCAACTGTTTTTGATTGGTGGCTAGTTCGTCGACTTGCTCTTTTAATTTTTTAAATCGTGGTATAACTGCTTCTGGAAATTTTGCATTCCCTGCATTTGCTGCATCATTTGTTGTAGCATCGCTTCTATCGGATTTTGAGACGACGGGATATTTTCTTCCGCTACTGTGGTTTTCGGTTGTTCTACTTTAGCCGTTCGTTTAATCTGTCCTCTGAGGGCGGCCATTTCCTGTTTGACTTCTTCTAGGGTTTGTTTGAGCATCCGATTTTCTGCTAAGACTCTCTGGTACTCGGGATTTGATGTAATGGGAGCCCCGGTTTTGACCATCCCCGTCCAGCTCACCTTTGTGTGATCTGTGTTCTCCGACTTGTTCCCTGGAGCCCTGGGCCTAGGGTTGAGCTGCGGGTAGTGTGAGGTTTGGGGCGGAGGATATCGATGTCCTCGTCTCTTCTGCTCGATCTTGACCGGGACCGGGAGCGTGATGCCTTCTTGGACCTCTTCGGGTTGGCTGGATTTGATGTTCTGGTGCGGGATCTCGATCCTGATTCACCTCTGGGTTTTGTCTTGTGTTCTCTGTGTAGCGAAGGCCATTCCTCCTCTTCGTCCTCCGAGTCACCCGAGCTGAGCCATCTTGGTCCTGGTGGTGGCTGCGTGGGTGTGTCTTTCCAAGGGTTCTTACTACGTGTTTTGATGGAGGCACCGGGGCGTGCTTAGGGCTTTAGTCTTCTCTTACATTCCTTGTCTCCTGTTAAATGTTCCCCACCACAAGAGTCACAGATAGGGAGGCATTCGTGGTCCGCCTGGGGTTCTTTCGTTCCACACGTGAGACAGACTGGCAGATCAGGCTGTGGGCATACGTCTGTGCGGTGCCCGGTCTGTCGGCACGCGTTACAAAATTGAATAGTGTTCTTATATGGGTAGCACGCCAACTCACCCATGTAATATACGTAACGTGGTATGATTGATCCGTAAAAGGTAATGACTGCGGTTTTGGTATCACCGACCATTCATGCTCTGAGTATCTCGACTCCTTGCGTGCGGATTCGTAGATTCGCCATCAGCGTTTCGGCAGGGGTGTGAGACGCTAGGCCGTGTATTAGACCTTTGCCGGTGCCTTCCCCCGTGGCCACGTATGCATTAATGGCATGCATTCTTCCGTTAACGTTTAGGCTCGTTATGCGACGGATGTGGTCTGCCGCAGTTTCGTCCGGCGTCGACACAATGAATATGTTGGACCCTGGTTTTAGTCTTAGGAGAAACTTGTCGCCACTTACTTGACCTCGGCAGGCTGTAATCACGGCTTCGGCGAGTTGTGGGCTTGTTAGGTTTTTCATTGGCAGTCCCTGATGCGGGACGAAACACCACTTTAAAGTCCTCTCTCGGCAGCGGTGGTAGTTTCCGGGAAAAGGGTTTTCGTCTCGCGGTGGGTGTCGGCTTTGATTGTTGCGGCTGGCTGGTCTTGCCTACGCTTTCTTCGACGTTTTTCTTCAGTTTCTTGCCCTGCGCCAAGGCTTTCTTCTGGCGTAGCGTTAGCACTGTTTGCCAGCCGTCCTCGTCACCGGCTGGGTTTCTGGCTCGTTTTTGCATGGACGCTCGGGGGCCGCGTTGGCTACCTTGCTCCGGTGTATCGGCGTCTTGGTATTCCATGCTGTCGCGCTCGGGATCGGAGGCGTCAGCTAGCCGCATCGATGTCTTGCTATTCGTCGGGTTCCCCTGCGCCGCCGCAGCCGCCGCCGCAGCTGTCGAGGCGGTCGCCGTTGTCACCGTCTGTTGCAAGCACGCCATCGGCGTTCCCGCGTTGCAGCTGCCGCTTCCCTACTCGTTGGTAGGCTTAGCGGTGCCGCTACGGGGTGGAAGTCTTCTTAGAGTCGCAGCGGCGTGAAAAACGGCCCCAGGTCCAAAAAAGTGATGTCCTCTGGTGCCGCTTGACTTCGTCAATGCAATGATACCAATCTTCCCGGGTGCTGAGGAGGTAACCCAGAAATGCGCATCAAAACTGTGGAGCTCGATGCGGTGGCGTCCGCACTAGTCCACGGCTCTAATTTAGCACAAAACTGGGCTCGATTCATGGTAATGCGTGAAGTTCGTAAGCTTGAAGAAGTGATTGCGGTTATCGCTTTCTCTCAACTAACATGTGTAATCAAGATCGATTCATTATACGCCGCTGATTCCGAATTCAATTGTCGATTTCATGGCTCGTAGGCCTATCACTGATTGAATTGGCTGGGTGAAGGTGCGTAAAGTTGGTTACTCAAAGCTAAGCGTAACAAGTTGCATGCTGCTAATCGAAAAAGTTCTAAATTGTAATTAAAGGCGAAAACACGAAAGTGTAAATTACTGTTCTTATAAAATTGTATACTTTATTTTAGTATTTATAACACCTTTTCTTTGACGCCGTAGTGACGCTGCAAACGCAACACGCTATCCGCAAAAGAAAACGCCTATTCCAAAACTCTTCATTCCTACATGCCCCAACGCTAACACCGGCAAATCTCTTTGGGGCCCTAAACTTTAGGGGCCCCTATTCTAAAACATTATTAGCCACCAACATGGTTTGCTTTTTGAAAGTAACCGGTTTTCACAGCATTACCACTGTTATCAATTTGTTGTTTACCATTGCTCTTTGTAGCCGTCGCGGCATTTCGAGCGAGTTAGTTCGGGACGTGCTGGTCGCCGAAAACGAATGCGCGCTTCTTACACTAGTGTGCCGGTTTGCTCAGTAATCTTTTAAAGCTCCGCTTACACCGACTCAGACAGTGAGTGGCATCTGTTGCCTGTCCCTTTTCTTAACGCATGTTCTTGGCGTGCTAGAGACCTAAGATGGCGGCCAGGTTGATGTAAATTGACACTATATAGGTAGTGTGTGTCCCAGCTGATCCGGGCCAAGGTAATTGAAAAACAAAAACAAGAAAATGAGAAAACAAGATAGGACGATGAGACAAATAGCGTGAGATGTCATAACGCGAAAGACTCGTTTTAGCTCATCAAAAAAGAAGCCATCAGCACGTCGCAGATCGCTGGACAGGTGAACTTCTACGCCGTAGGCAGAGATAACATGAGAGATCGATGACGCAGAACATTATTTTGTGTTCACGACAGCTAAAAAGCAGAGTTCGTAGTTAATATTACTGTAAATAACTAAAAATAATAACTTAGTACTATCTGTCATAAAATAAAAGCACTGATTTCGCCCTCTGCAGCGATTCGCTGGAACTTAAGAGCTACCGGGGCCAACCAAAAAGTGTTCTGTGCAAGCCTGATGTAGCTGTTCATGTAAAGGGCCGACCGTGACGGCGGCACGGACATTTAGTTGCGACGAGTTGTGCAAAAAAAGATTGCCGTTGTCGAATGAGAAAATGTATACACAAATAAAATTGCAAATAAAAATGGCTATATTTGGCTACGAAATATTTTGCACTTTTTTTCTGTTTGGCTACATTCGGGCTACAACTTCTCTAGCTTTTGGCTACGCCGCCTCGTCGGACCTGGCAACACTGGCTTCAACGCGAACTAAGCGACACGAGAACACAGCGCGCGCGAAGCTATCAGCCCTCGGCGCGCCTAGTGCGTGGCTTTAAATATTGGGCTCGCGCGGCCGGGGTCAGCCGCGCCATGCGCAGCCGCCGCCAGAGAAGAACGAGGTGTTGTACAGGTTGGCAACTTGGCATCACCGGTGATGCCGACTATACTACTAGTCGCTTCGCCAAACAGTACACAGCAAAGATGGGACGGCTCAAGTTAACAAGCAAGCACACAAACAAACAAGAAACATAGAATATTAAAAAAAATTAAAATAAAAGTCCGAACGTGCTATCGCACAAGTTCCAGTTAGCACATCGTACGTGAAAACACCTACATTTTGCACACGAAGTAATAAAAGATCGCACACAGTAATCCCGGCACAGCGGCCGCATTTCGATGGGGGCGAAATGTAGAAAACACCCGTGCACGTTAAAGGTGCACGTTAAAGAACCACAGGTGGTCCAAATTAATCCAGAGTCCCCCCCGCTACGGCGTGCCTCATAATCGGATGGTGGTTTTGGCACGTAAAACAATATTTTCATTATTGAAGTAAAAATTAAATTACACTGCTGTCACTTGCAGTACACATGCAGTTCAGTAAGCACAGTCAACGATACAATACAAGGGTACACCACAAGTTGTAACACAATCGCGGGCATGTTAGGCACGCACCGCACGCACCGTACTCTACGCTTTAGTGCAGGGATATGTCCACAAACCGTAGTTTATTCAGAGCAGCTCTCATCGCCCTAGTAGAGAGAGAGAGAGAGAGAAATAACATTTATTAGCCCCGAAGGAACTAAAGCCCAGTCCGGGCCTCCTGGTAGGCTCATGCCTCCTGGCCCAGAACGTTCTTGACGTGCTGCACCAGAAGCGCCACCATAGTTTTTCAAACCTTCGTGGGGGAGTGGTCCAATTCTCCACAATTCCTGACGCTGCCAGAAGTTATTGTACGGCCATAATTGTACGCTTTTGTAGTTCATTTCTTGGATATGTCCTAAATACTTTTCCCCGTAAAAGCGGCCCTTTGTATGCGCTCATTTAGGGCGGTAAAGAGGGCGCAAGAGCGCGCGCGCACGCGCACGCACGCACACACACACACACGCACACACATGTAAACGCAGGTACAGTTCCCTGCAGCAGTCATGGCAGAGGCCTACGTTAGTCACGACCACGTGTATATATATATATATATATATATATATATATATATATACGTCCCAAACCAACATAGCATTTAGCATAGCGGGACAGCTGATTGACGGAACAGTGGCGAGCTGCGGGATAACTTTTGGAACCTGCTTTTCTTTTCTTTTAACGTGCACCCAACGCACAGGGCCCCATTTTTTTTTTTTTCGCTGCAGCCGGAAATATAACCCGTGACCTTGAGCTCAGCAGCGCAAAGCATTATAGTCACTGATCCACCGCTGCGCTACCTTCACTCTTAAAACTACATCTAATAGGCCGAATAACACGCTAACACGCTAACAAAACGCACATCGTGAACCGAATGACATAAGGACGCAACTCTTGCTCAAGGTGAACTTCCTGACGAGAAGAACGTATGACTCTCGGGCGTAAGGTGGCACTGGTAAGCTGACATGCACAGGTACACGACACGAACGCAAGAGAAGAAAACTTAAAGCAGGTCACACAAGTTTTCGGGACATGTGATTTGCCAGAAAGTTGAATTGTCACGAACGCTGGGCGCAAAACATAGCCTCGAATTTAAACTCATCAGTATGTAGCAGTGTTTCCGACTTACAAACAGCGATCCATTAAAACAAAAGCGCCATGCCTTACCAAAAAAGTGCACATTTGTCATAGAACCCGTGTCCCGTAAACGTTTGTGGGCGGCTGTACATTGCGCTACGCGTTTTCGTGCCGTGTGCCACCTTCGCAGCACAACTACACGCAATACGGTCATGTCAAATACCAATTTGCCCCCTCATCAAAGCACTTCTGAAAGAACCGATCTACTAGCGAACCAACAGTCTAGAAATGTTGCGCCGAAATGAAGAGCTGCGGCTAAAATAAGCCGGAGGCCAGAAGTGATGAGAAGGGAACAAACGTGTGTACGTCGTCCGGGTACTCATGGTGGCAACTACAAGGCCAAGCCCGGGCCAAACCAAGGCGACGTCCGACAGTCCACGTGAGAAAGCGACAATTTGCGCTGCACGGCTACACGGGGCTCACCGAAACAAAGCTTAAGGGTCGCCAACACATACAAACAATTAAAGAGCTGTCGGGTAAATAAGCAGCGCCTCGTTGATAATAGACAGAACCTTATACTTACCTACGTCGTACGGGTGGTCACTATACTAGCGATACGGCAACACCAAGGCGATGCACGAATGCCCACGTGGGGAAACAATACTTGGCGCCGCAGAGATCAACGGGACTCGCCGAAACACAGCTCTCCAGTTCCCGCGCACACAGTCACAAAGAGGCGGGTGCACCGTCCAATAAGATTACACCGTTACCCTAATTGCGCAAGCAGTTGCAAGAGTATGACAAGGGAGGGCGCCACTGCCGGCCTCCTAAGCGTCCAAGCACACCGCGCGATTTGAGACGGTGAAGAGTATAGTGGAGACTCCGAGCAGGGTGTCGGAACAAAATGTTTTTCGTTCTGGTTTTAGTTGCATTCCACTGAATGAAGTTCCGTTTTCGTTCTGCTCCGGAACAAAAAGAAAGTGATCTGTAATGGTTAATAATGGTTTTGGCTTGAATGCAAAAATTTTCGAAGCAAGGTAGCGATAAAAGATAGTATTAATTTTGTCTAAATAAGTTAATTCTGAAATCTGAGATCTCAGAAGCAGCACGTCATAGAGTGTACTTGCCATAATTCGAAATCACTGTTCCGATAAACGAACTTAAAGGAACACGAACGAAGGATTAAAGTTCGATAATAAAGCGTTGTACCTGTAGAAAAAGAAACGATAGCTCTTAGCGCGCAAGCCCTGGGTTTTGCGACAATGCCAATTGGCTAGTGCACCAAGCGGCAGGCTTAGATTCGACCGGCTATCGGTGGCACTAATCCTGCCTGAGATACTGTGGCTAGAATGCTAGCCACTGTACCTGAGATACGATCTTATGCGGACCCCTGAGATGTGCGCTAATTCTGACTTTCCTTGTGGTTGGTTGTGTTTCGGATTGCCGACTTTTCCCTTGAACCGAAATCCGATAAAAAATATTTCGGTTTCGCTCCTAAACAAAATAATAACGTTTCGGTTATGTTTTTGTTCCGGTCAAAACTATCATTTTGTTTCGTTCGTTTTTTTGTGTTCGTTCCGTTCCGACACACTGGTGTGTCGGAACACACCGCGTGGTGTGTTCGGTAGCAGTGGGTGAGGGCGTACGTGGCGAAGTTCTGCGGTTGTCTGTGGTTCACGCTGCGAGTGAGAGGACTGGGGAAGAAGCGTAGATTCGACGCATTACGCGAAACGTGATCATAGCTCATAGCTCGGCGGCGCCGTGTACTTTTGTGTACGGGAACACGTATATGAGGTCAACCATCGACGGAACGGTGAGTAGGGCTGTTCGCACGCATGTGCCGCATTTTCTCATGATCCATGGAGGTTCCTCTTACGTACACTTTGGCCTTGGCTCGGCCGCAGTCGTTAACGCCAGCTCTTGGGTGATAACGAAAGAATGGACAATAAGCGGATGTTATGAAGCACGGCTTCGGGTATATTAGGGCGGCGAGGAATTTTTGCACATATCTGGCACATTCAATTTCTCTGTATGTTGCGTCATGTTTTGCCTTCGCTTGGCTGCGGCGGCTCTGCTGAGCTCGCGGGTTCGATTCCCGTATAGACGGTGACGGTCTTCCGGCGAGGGCGGAATGCGAAAACCTACGACGTGAACCCAGCTTTGAGTGAACATTAAAGAACGGCAGGCTGTCAACGCTAATCTGGTGCCTCTACAGCGACGTTTTTTAAGCTCCGTCAGTCCTTGGCCTTGAAGCGTATGTCACGAGTGGAGCGCATGTCGGCGGCTTTCTTGTGGACGTGTCTATGTGCGTACTGCGTTTGTCTGTATGCAAGCCCAAACCTTAACGAACAGGACGTTTATACTGCTATTAGGGCACAGTTATGCTGCAACTGCCAGAAATGTGGTTGTCTTGTTCTTGCTGACAGCGAGTGCATTTGACTGCCGTTTGAGACCGAACTTTCCTGAATAGTTGTGTAAGCAATCATTTCATCCTAACGCTCGCATCATCGACTATACGGGCACGAGATACGAAATATTGCGTGGGTCTGACGTATGGATGGGCTCACGAAGCGCTCGGTGTGAGCGAAGCGCAAGAAGACGTTGCGTGACGCCGTCGAGAAACATTTATACAGCACGGAAATCGAACATTGTTGTACATTTTACTTTAAAAGAAACCAGTACAGACGTGTCCCTGTGTGAGCTATTGGCGTTTTAAGAATATGACTTGCAAGAGCATTCAAAGCTTCGAAGGGACACTATAGAGAAGCAGTAAATTAGTTCAACGTAGTATCCTTTCAGAACAGGAAACCACTGATTCGATGACGTGGGTATGACGAAATGCATCTTCCTGCGTAATAGCTGTTGTTCAATGTTCTCGAATGTGGCGATGCTGAGGCTTTCCTTAATTATTATACAATGTACTCACTCCACCATCAACATCCGTAATGACGCGGGCTGCTTCTGCGAGAACTCCGAGCCTTTCCTGTCTTTTCTGGCTTAGCATGCCTCATTTCCCGGTAAGATTGATCATTTTGGCATTTTTGAATATACATCTAACAACCTTATGGTATTCTATGGTCTCCATTTAAGCCGGATTCATTTGTATGTGACAAGTTCAAACATATTTTTCGTGATGCTCGTACGTCACCGGTTGCTTTTAAGAGGAAACCTAGCCTTGTGCGCTACTCGTGTTTCCCCACTCAAATGCATGGGAAACGCAGAAACTCTTTCATTAGGAAATCACTGAACCAATTTGAATGAAATGGCTCAGTAAAAATGCAGAATCCATTAGATAGTGGCAATCATAATTTTCATTTATTACCTAAATTCTGTTAACGAAAATTTCTGAAAAGTAGCAAGGTAAAAAACAAACATTAAGAGTCCATGGCTCCGCAATAAAAACAGGTGCAGTTTTTTTTCCGGTTGTACGTAGGAGGTGGGCAGAATTACGCTGCGTATTTTGCCCTTACAGTTGTTTAGAGGTTCGTGGCTATATCTGCAATAGAGTGCCGATATTTTGAGTAGCGCTAGCCGCCTGATGTTAAACAATCAGTCCACGAATCATTGGTCACCTTATCACGATCCCTTAAATACGTGTCGATGAAGAGTGACTTGGTATTCGTAGTGGCCTAGCACAAAGCGTCGGAATACGGTTCTCGTGCGCGCACGCCTCCTAAGAAACGAAGCCGACACTAGCCGTAGGAACGCTGACCTAATAAATAATTTAGTTTGATCTGAGGCTTTCGGGAATTTTTTATGGTTTCGAGGTGCAGAACCTTAATTTACCGCGCAAAAATAATGACAAGCTGAAATTATTAGTCAGGGCTCCGCGTATTCTGCTGGCAAACAAAACTGTCGTATATGGCCATGCTTGAGCCAGCAGAAGTACATCAGAGTAGTCTCAGTTTTGCTGTGGACCGTATATGTGCTGCAGCCATTTGCTTCATCTGTCGCTGATATGAATCGTAAGTTTGAAGGTTGCGTCGTCGAAATATTCCCATGGTTACTACGAGGGCTTCCAAAACGGCTACTCACAGAGTGGTTATCAATTCTGTCCTCTTTAGATCACTCAGTAGGCGCAGACAAAATTGTGATATTGTTTCTTTTGTTGCTCTTTAGAGAGTCGTAGCTTGATGCTTTTGTTGTTTTCTATATTATGTGGAATTTGGCAAGTCGCCTTTGGACATTGCCTCATACTGTCCAATCGCGCTTGCTAGTTGTGTAGGAAAGTAATGGAAGGGATGGTTCTCACGCGACTGGGAGTGGTACCTAGAGCACTACGAAATTGACCCAGACACGTTGACAGGATTCAGGCGCGGCCGTTCGTCTATAGACAACGTTGTCAACTTTGTAACGTACGTCGAATTCCAGAAGGCCTGTAAACGCTTGTCTGCTCTTGTTTCTACGCGCTAAAGGGGCTTACGATAATGTCATCCATGAAGCCAACCTTAAAGCGTTAGAAATAACAGGACTTGGTGGCAAGATACTCGTATATCTCTGGCTTCGTAGCTACCTACGGATGCGATCATTCTACGTGCTCACCTGGGATGGCCCGACACCCCAGTAGTACAGTACCCGCGGAGCCCCTCAAGGCGGAGTAATAAGCCCAACGCTCTTTAATCTAGCCCTTGTTGGACTAGTCGAGAACCTGCCAAGCACCGTTCGACTCTCTACGCCGACATCTGTATCTGGACGTCGGGGGTGACACGGCTTCAGCTTCGCGCTTGGCCTCAGAAGGCGTCCTCATCGGCATCATGCTATCTTCGTTAACAAGGACTGAAGGTGACGTGGGAAAAGTGCGCAGTGGTGGCATTTACCCGGAAGGCAATGTCTGCATACGGCATATCAATCAACGGACAAGTGATATCGTCCAGCAGAAGTCACAGGTTATTGGGGGTTGTGATTGACAGAGATCTGACCTGACTGCTCACGTGAACCGCGTGAAAAAACGCCTGATGGCTATTTGTCATCTCTTCAAGTTCCTTGCAGGAAAGAACTGGGCCGTGTCCACACAATTCAGGTTACAGCTGTACAGGGTGTTTGTTGGGTTCCTCCGGCATAGCCTACCTGTCATATCCAACACCTTCCAAACTAATTTGCGTACAATTCATAGCATTCACGCGTAAGCTCTTAGGATATGCCTCTGAGTACCACGCAGTGCGTCAACGGCTGAAACCATTGCCATTGCTCAAGAGTATTCAATCATGACTCACATCGTCGTCAAGACAATGCGTGCACATGTCAGGCACATTGCCCGGATCCAGTGCCACCACCTCGCCGCACTCACTGTGGAAAGACCCTACATGTCATATAGCACAACTTTCAGAGCGTATCGTGCCTCGCTTACATCGGGGTACGCACCAGCGGCCAGGCCGGTGTCTCCTCTTTTCACACTCCCACTCACACGCACTCACTCATGTTCACACTCTCCTGGACTCACACTCACGTTCACACTCACCTCCATTGTCGGCGCACTCACTCATTAGTGCACTCAATCACACTCACTCGCACTCATTTCAAAGGCGTGAGTGCGAGTGAGTGCCAGTGAGTGTGAGTGCAGGTGAGTGCGAGTGCGAGTGGGTGCCAGTGAGTGGGAGTGGAGGTGACTGCGAGTGCGAGTGAGTGTGAATGCAGGTGAGTGTGAGGGAAGTGAGTGCGAGTGAGTGCCAGTGAGTGTTAGTGCAGCTGAGTGCGAGTGAGTGCCAGTGAGTGTGAGTGGAGGTGAGCGCGAGTGAGTGCCAGTGAGTGTGAGTGGAGATGAGTGCGAGTGAATGGATGTTAGTGCCAATAAGTAGAGTGGGAGTGTGAACGTGGTGACTCGTGAGTGCCTGTGAGTGTGAGTGGAGATGAGTGTGAAGGTGACTGAGTGCTGTGTGAGTGGAGCTGTGTGTGAACGTGACTGAGTGCTGTGAGTGTGAACGTGATGAGTGTTGGGTGTATAGTGGGGAGTGTGAACGTGAGTGTGAGTGCAGGAGAGTGTGAACATGAGTGAGTGCTTGGGAGTGGGAGTGTGAACGTGGTGAGTGCTTGAACGATAAGCAAAGGTGATATCGGTTCACCTTGCTTGCGGAAAAATGGACGCACCTTGTGTGTACAAGCTCACTCGCGGTGATGACTAGAGACCGGATTTTAGGCAGATGCCTTTTTTTTGTTCCTTGCACTCCTATCACCCCATTTTGATATATAAGCATGAATTATAGTTTAAGGAGGGCCTTTACAGTGTTTTATAGCGCCTATAAGTGCCTATTTTGGCGTTTGTGCCTAAATGCCTATATACGCCTATAAATGCCTATTTTAAATATCGGCGCGTATATGAACATGATTTAGCCTCAAGTTTCGCTTGCGAGTGCAGAAAAATATCGTTATTCATACCGGGCAACATTGTTCGGAACACTATGGGATTCAACCTAGTCCTCTAGTTCAACCAATTCCCGGAAAACAACCGCTAGCAGCAATGAAATGGGACGCGCCGGCCAGTATACGCCGCCGCTCTTACATGGCGCGAGCGGTTAGTGAATGTGAAACTGCTGAGGTCCGTCAGGGGAAAGGAAGGTGAAGAGCAAACGAAGAAAGAAAAATGTGATGTGCACGCGGCTTTTGTTTTGTTTGTAATTTACTTTGTAAGGTGTTCACCGCCATCGAGCGTTTCTTCTCAGCGTACAAGATGCCAAGTGACAAGAGGCACAATTTTGAATCTAAAAATCTGGAGATAGCGGTAGTTTGCTGTTGTTTCCACAATCTTCACAGTGATTCTTAGACTACGTTCCGCGTGCTCTCCGAACATATTTCTTCAAACATATGCACTTCAAATGGGCGCAAGTGTTTGGCAGTGTTGGGACGTGTTGCCTGTACAATTCGGATAATGTCATTGTACATAAAGAAAATTGCCAGAGTTGTACCTAAGAGTCTTAATGTAAGAACATGTTCATTTCCTATAAATCGTAGTCTCTGCGGCATTTATTATTTGTCTGTTTTTGGAGCATCTTAATTTAATTGCGTAAGGCAGACATAAAGTAGCGCTTTTGAACCAGTAGTCGCAGCTTTCAAGTATTCTTTTTCATGCCTGTTTCACTATATGAGACGCTCGAATACAGTGGCCATCGAACATGAATATTAGCACTGTGCTTGTTGAATTAAGTCAGTTGATCGTCATTAGTCCAGCAGTTTTATAAAACTATTGCACGGCTATGTTCAACTGTTGGCGCATTTTTGCCATCATAAACAATAACATTTCTTGTTTTCCTGTCGTAGATACAGGTCGCGCACGTCTTCATTTGAAATTATATGCATTTATGTAAAAAATTATTGTGCCTATATTTACGACGTTGGAGGCCTAAAACGTTGTTTTGCCTGCCTATTTTTGGCGCCTAAAACGCACTTCTTTAATGCCTAAAGATCCGGCCTCTAGTGATGACTTATCGCGCTAGCACATTGTGCACTCTAAGATAGAAACCACTCACTAAGGTCGTAATAATCCAATGTTCAGGCATGTGTGAGACAATGTACACATAGTTTGCACGTGACGTCATATCCGCCGCCTGCCCCGACCGTCCGCCATCGCTATAGGCACCTCGCTACTAGCCGCTGGCCCGCTGCGTTTGTGTTCGGCGTTCGCTTCTACGTCTCAGCGCCGCATGTTTGCTCTCGTGAATCTTTGCGATGGCAAAAGTCAGGAGCCCTGAATTTTGCCCTTTCTACACGAGCTTGTAGGGCCGACGCGGGCTCGCTACAAAGAAAAGGTCGGAATGTGCAACGGCGTGGACCCATACTAGCTGCACGTTGGCGTGGATACCACACCCGGCCACGACGTACGTGGATATTATTATCTTGTCCCGTCCACGAGCTACGTCACTCTGAACGAAATGAAGGCTTACAAATCGCTGAAGGCGCACAATTACTTCACGAGCGGTTGGGTGAGGAAGGTTGCAGCGAAGCGCCTGTCGTCGGGTCTTACCATCGTCCGCGGCGAGGTGAGTCAGTGAAAGCATATGTTCCTTGGCGTGCGGTTTTTTGTGCTGCTCCATTCAGGGACAGCTTTCTTGCCACAAAGGTTCACCGATATGCACTTTTTCCCCAAGCTTCAAAACGCGTGTTCGCTTCTTTCTGCGAGTTTTGGTTTACAGTTCGGTGCATGTCCGTGCATGTGAATTTTGTTGTGGTAAATAGAAGTAGCCCACTATATTGAAAGCATGCAGACATTCAAATATTGCTTAGCATATCGCTAAGCGAAGCACACATACCTAGAAATGACGATGCGAAGCAGTTTGTAGGCCGTTAAAAAAAAGAAAATTTGGGTTTTCGTTGCTAAAATCACGATCTAATTGTGAAACACGCGGCAGTGGAGGGTTCCGGGATAATTTTGACCGCCCAGAGTTCTTTAACGTGCACTACAACACAAGTACACGGGTGTTTTTCAGAGCGGTAAAGGCGACTATGCGTGTGGTAGCGGGCGGTCACCAACCAGTACGGGGCTTTCGCTGCCGCCCTTTTACGATCATGAGTGATGCGCAGTGTTTTGGCGTGTTATATACTCGCCCGAAACAAAGTGACGACACGCACGTTGTTCAGGTCCTTCCGATTTATTCGGGAAAGCCACAGGCACCGACGTTTCTCCTACAGCATTCTTGTGCGTTCGCACTGCCATGTTATTACGTTTGGTGTGGACCTACGCCCGGTTCTGCGTAGCTCGGCTTCGCGGCAGTGGTACTTGTTGTGCGGAAACCGAAAATCGCGCAGATTGGCATGATCACGACGCGAGAAGGAACTTCGGATCAACAACGCGTCAGCGCGCGCAGCCTGCCCCAGCACGCTTCCGCATCCCCGCAGGTGCCTAAAGATGGCGGACAGGCTCGCGGACCGGTGCGGAAGTGACGCACGTGCAAACTATGTATAGTGAAATGAGCGGATATATTATATATCCGCTCATATATTGCGCTTCCCGCTCACACGGAAGCGCACTTCTGCGAGGTTCCGTGTGAAGTCCAAACAAGGTAACATCGTCGCCGCGTGCCGGCGGTACGCTGTGTGTGCGAGTGAAAGCTTGTCGGCTTGCTGCTCAATCTCGCGCGCGCGAGGGAAAAGGCGGGACGGATGGGGGTGGGGGGGGGGGGGGGGGGGGTTGGGGGGGGGGGGGGGGCGTCGTAGTTGGCGGCGGTCGCGTGGGCTCGTATCTTGTAAGCGATCTGCACGTGAAAAGTGCGCGCCCGCGCGAGCCTCCTCTTCAAGCGATTCCCGCTTGGACAAATTTAAACTATAGTCGGGTACAACTTTAGAAGACAGGAGGAGGCCCCGCCCATATACCGAACGCAGCAGCAATTCCTCCGCGACTCAAGAAATAGTCCCGCTCAAAATTGTGACTGCTTCTCAACGCGTGATTTGTCGGTATAATAAGATTTGTATCTTGACGAGTGGTTGGTAAAACTATCATGATGGAAATGCTACCGCACATGCCGGATCGCGAGAGAAAATAACTCCGTGCCTTCTACAACGCTGTGCGTCGTCTGCTACGGAGCAAGATCGACGGCACCGGGCGGTGTAGTCGCTGGCTTAATAGCATAAGATTCTATATACTTTTTGTGTGTTTGCACAACCTTATTTTCTTAATGTGTTGGGCTTATTTTTAATTAATATTTTTTTTTTCGCGTTGCGCACCTGCGATCTCGTGATTTGCGCACGATCGCGCGGCATTCCGTGCCAGTTTTCAGCCATGGAGCCCAGCGAGGTGACATCGGAACGCGATCCTTTGTTGCCGAACGAGCCTTGTGTCGCCTCGATGACCACACCACAAGGAGCCTCGGCAAGAACAAGAGCGGCCACATCCTGAACAGCGATTCACGCAACATGATCTTCCACTGCTACACGTTTTGGCGTAACATCACCCTGAACGCAGCGTGGAGGACACGAGCAAGTTTGTCGCCGACAGCTCGTGTCAGCGAAAGGACTGTTGTTCAAGGTGAGGAGGAAGTTAAAGCTTCGCATTTTTCGGGTGGCAAACTGACGACGCCCCTCGCGAAGCGCCCACGCAATGCGGAGAAGAGAAGACGCAGCGCGAAGTTTGACAGCTTCACGTTGTGCGCGCTGAGGTCATTGTGCACGATTTCTTTCGCCGCAACAGATACCGACGGTCGAGAAGATAACTACCGAGTTTCCCCATCACTAAGGGGGTGTGCTGTGCGTCGCCTGCTTGCCGAGGTCGGCTTCAAGCACGAAAGAGAAGCCGCAACTAGCTGCTTATCGACCGGGATGACATCACCAATTGGCGGAATCGCTACCTCCGTGACGTGGAGCGCTACCGGGCGGAAGGCCGAAAGATATTCTACCTGGACGAGACATGGGTGACGGCGGGACACACTCGGTCGATCGTGTGGACAGACACCGTGGTGCAGAATCGCGGAACGCCTGTTCGCTCGAGCAAAATGGCCTGACGACGGTCTAAAACAACCTTCTGGGAAAGGTCAGCGCCTGATCGTGACGCACATCGGCAGCGAGGATGGTTTCGTCGACGGCTGCTTGGATGTATTCAGAGGCCAAAAGACAGGCGACTACCACGAAGAAATGGATGGCAATCGCTTTGAGGGCTGGTTCAATGACGTTCTGCAGAAGTTGCCAGCTGGCTCATTGTTTTAGACAATGCACCTTACCATAGCCGGCGAGAAGAGAAATTGCCGACGACAGCCTGGAAGAAGGAAAAGATACGGAGTGGCTCACAAGCAAGAACATCAACCGTACGTGAAATGATGATAAAGAAGCAGCTGCTTGAGCTGGTGCATCTGTAAAGTCCACGCTTTCTGAGCTAATCGTAGACAACACAGCTATAAGCGCCGGTTGCATTGTACTCAGGCTCCCCGGTACCACTGCGAATTTAATCCCATTGGGCTTGTGTGGGCCAAGGTCAAAAATGGCATCGCTGCGCACAACAGAGACTTCAAGTTGTCCACGGTTGACGTCATATTGAGGGAGAAAATCAAGCAGGTAACGGCGGAAGACTGGAGGAAGAGCATTCAGCATGTGATGGACTTGGAGGCAAAGTTCAGACTTTACACGTCTGGGATGAGCACAGTCAACCATCATCATCCAGCTGGGTGAAGATGACACTGAAGAAAGCGACTCCGACTGCGAGCTGTCTGGCATTGAGCCACTCGACGAAGCATAAAGTCTTCTTATTAACAAAAGAACAGCCCTTATTAGGGCTATCAAAATTTTGCCGGTGGGTTCGCACCAGCCAAAACCTCCATTCCGTGACCTCTCAAATAAATAAGCATTCCTTTGTGCATATTCCTTATAAGAAGCTCATTCTGATAAGCACACGTCCTGCACACATTGTTGCTCGATTTAAGAAGTGGCATAGAAACATTTAAATGCTGGCATATCTGAATTGAAACACTATTGTCAACCCTGATTCGTTGGCGGGCTCAAAATGCTCATTCGGGCAGCCACTGTCGAGTTTGACGCGCCCCATAGTGAAATAGCAGTAGTCAGAGCACGCTTTATGGTTCTGTTAGCAGTCTGCACTGCAAATCACAGTCATGTCATAGCGATGGTGGTGAAATAGCAGCAGACAACACGAAACTGACAGCCACTGTCAGCAGCTTGAATGCCAAAGCACATTCATGTAGTTGCATTGTTATTTTGTTATCTGGCTCACACAATATGCGAATAAGAGAACAATATAAGACATCATTAGCTAAGTGAGGCCCAAAATGCTCACTCAGGCAGCCACCGTCGAGTTTGACGCGCCCTTAGTGAAATAGCAGCAGTCAGAGCACGCTTTATGGTTCGTTAGCAGTCTGCACTGAAAATTGAAGTGTTGTCATAGCCAATTTTCAATTTATTAATCTGACTCGAGCAAGTAATGCGAATGCAAGCACAATTATTGTGATTAATTTTGCTAGCATTTTTTGTCATATTTACGTACCGGAAAAAATGCTCAGTAAAGTTGAACATGTTTTAGTGAGTCACTTTGTTCATTACAAGCCGTAGGCAAAGTGACGGACAGATTCAGAGAGTGGTATTGGGAAGTAATAATGGTTAAAGTTGCAAAAGCTCTCACAGCACTGCTTTGCTGGACTCCATTCACTAGAAAACTGCATTTGTAATGATGAAAGCGTCAAGACAGGAAATGATACCCCACTGCATAATGTTATATATGTGTACCACCACATGTGACGGGCAGCAAAACCATCTGTTTATTAAGACTGAATGCAACAACATAGCAAGGTGCTGTTTCACAATATGGCACCTTTTCATGTGCACTTCTGGCAAGCTACCGTATGCACTGATGCATAAACACATTACAGGGGTAAGAGACGAATAACTGTGCAAGCCACATGATGCTTTTAACATTTTGTATCTGTCATGTTTCTGTTGTCACAGCTGATAGAACTTTCTTTGGTGCAAGTTGATTAATCACGTTGCAACAACAGCACAAGAAGCAAGGTCAGAATAGTAGGAGAAAACAAAGCAAGGTGGCAGACTGAGGAGGCAAGGTAGACAAGAGAGAATAGCTTTAATGACATCAAGAGACCAGCCCGGCTATTCACAGGACTTGGTGCGTTGAATGAGACGAGTTAATGGAATTGTAAAGAAAGTCGTGGCTGCAGCATGCTTACAAGAACAAAAGCAAAGATAAAAGGATAGAAATAGGAATAAATACATACACGCACGGAAGAACTCACATATTCACACACATGAACACAAACGCGAGCACGAAAACCAAGATCTAAAATACAAAACAGGGCAAAATAACAAATATACATAACGCACAAGAAAACACGCACACACATTTAAAGCAGACGCGAGTAGAACTATTAGGAGTCAGTTCACAAGCAGCTGTGCCTACTTGTCGTACTTTTTTTTAATGTACATATTGGCTCTGTTGCCTTCACTGTCATGGGAATTTTTTAGTAGCGACATATCACGACAAAGCGCAAAGCTGTGTTGTGGGAAAGCAAGTCTAGCGCTGGCAGCACAACTTATGCGCGATTGTGTCCAGCAGGCTTTCTACAGCTGGCGGGTGCAGTGAGCGAAGAGTTCTAAGACACACAGCGACGCGAATTCATGCCAAGCTCCCTTGCAACGGCACCAGTGTATCAGTCATAATTTTATATTAGCATTCAGGCTGACATAAGGAAACAAACACTGCTTCCAAACGCCTGACCGTTAACTATCCAATGACATTCGCTCAAGCAGCGCGTGTTAGTCACTGATTGTTAGCATTGGTGGAAAGCAATCAATCGACGGTGCTACACAACACTCGAACGACGCCGCTAGACGCTCGGCTATCTTATCACACTGCTGCCAACGATCGGTCGTTTGCACGCTGAGCTGGCAGCAACGAATCTTTGCGTTGGAGGTTGCTTTCACAAATCTTTTCTGTTGAGAAACTCGCAGGTTGGTTTCATCCGCGCACGCTTTTCTCATTTATCCTGATAATGGTTTTGCTCCATCACTTCACCACGTCCGACGAGAAACGCAGGGGCACAGTACACAAACACACCCGCCGCTCACAGTAGGCACCAGACTTTGGCGAACTCTCGTCGTCGTAATTTCACTTAGGAGCAAAAGAACACCACGGAACAAACACGTACGATGTTTCTTTGCAGCGGGTATGTCGCCGCGGGATCCTGTTTCCACATAGGTGATGATGATGATGATTTGTTGGCATCCCCTTTGAAACGGGGTGGCGACAAATAGTCACCTAGCCTGCTTGATTTAATCAGGTATACTACACATGTTCTTTATCTCGCATTTTTGTATACCTTTTTCAAAATTTAGCTTGTACGCTGCCTATGATTTTAAGAGATCAGGTCGTATCCATCTTTTCCCTGCTTTTTTTCCACCAGTACTCTAATCGTCTCTTGCTGATCTCTACGGCTGATCTGTTTATGTTTCCTTCCACTTTAAACCCAAGCGCTTCTGGGAGTTGCACGTTACCTACGGTTCTCGCTGGGTTGATCCCGTCGCATTCCATTAGGATGTGCTGAGTGGTCTCTGGATCTTTACTGCAGCATACACATGTCTCATCTAGTTCCGAATATTTGTTCCGATATGTTTTCGTCCTTAGGCAACCGGCTCGAGCCTCAAATAGCAAGGCACTGCCCTTTGTGTTATCGTACAGATTTTCCCTTCTAATTTCTTTCTTCTCATTCTTGTAAATCTCCATTGCCCTTTTCGTTTCCATTCTTTGCATCCAATTCACGGTCTCTATTTCTCTCACTTTTTCTTTCTGATGACCCCTGGTTGTCTATTTACAGTTTCGATTATCCTGTACTTGGTTGCCAACTTCCTTGACCTCTTCCTCCATTCTGTGTCCACGCTTTTCATGTAGAGATACTTGTGCACTTTAGCCGCCCATTTATTTTCATCCATGTTCCTGAGCCTTTCTTCAAAACTAATTTTGCTTTGTGCTTCTCTGACTTCAAAAGAGGCCCAACCCATGTCTCCATGCACTGCCTCATTTGTCGTATTACCGTGTGCTCCCAAAGCCAACCGGCCTACTGATCTTTGGTTAACTTCTAAACCCGCCAATATCCGATTTTAAGCATATAATGGCATTTGCGAATGTTAGCGCTGGCACCATTACTCCTTTCCAGATTCCACGCACCACCTCATACTTATTGTGGCCCCACAGTGCTCTGTGTTTCATTAATGCTGCATTCCGCTTCCCTTTATTTTCAGATTATCTTGGTGGTTGCTTGAGTAATTCTTTCCTTCGTTTATGTGTACGCCGAGGTACTTATATTGCTTCACTATGGGTATTACTTGCTGTTGAATTGACACCACGAAGTTACTCGTGTGTTCATTAAAGATCATAATCCCTGATTTCTCTGTGCTAAACTTAAGGCCTAGATTTGTCGCTGCGTTCCCACAGATATTCGCAAGTATCTGTAAATCTTTTTTATGTCCGCTAGTAGCACAATGTCGTCTGCGTACATCAATCCAGGGACCTTCTGTTGCACCATTTGTCCATTACGCATGTAGGATAAATCAAAACCTAATTCGCTGTTTTCCAGTCGTCTTTCTATGCCCTTGACGTAAAGCGTGAACAACAATGGTGACAGAGGGCATCCTTGCTTCAATCCTTGGTGAATTCCCACCATTTCATTTCCTTTTCGGCCTTCCCATGCCACTTGTAATAGGGTGCCTCGATGCCAGCGCCACCGTTCGGACGGCGGCGCTGGGCATCGAGGCACCCTATTTCCACACGAAGCGCAGCGCAGCGTCACCGATGTTCGCTGCAATCTTTCTTCGCCGGCTCACGGCTCAGAACAAACGCACGCGGCACAAATTGTGCATCGTAAGCTCACAATAATATTTCCGGCATGACAGACCACCACAAACAATTCGAATTCACTCTGACGAAGGGAGACGCACAGAGCTGACGCGACTCAGCCCAGTTCGAAGCGAGGGCGGCCATGTTAGGCATTTCTCCGTCGGCGGGGACACCGGCCGTCCGGCTCATGACGTCACCTGAAGTGCGCACCTATTGGTGCCGGCTCGTATGCATCCGCCTTTGAGGGGCAAATGCCGCTGTCTTCTAAAGTTGTATCCGACTATAAGCCGGTAACTTCGTATGCGCTGTGTTTTCGACGTTTAGTTCGCTTTGAAGCGAGAGGCGGCAAGAAGTGCACGCCTCCTAACTCCAGCGTTCTGACAGCGAGTTTCCGCGGTCATCGAGCGAGATGTGTTCATGTTTACCTGTGCGCGCGTGACACCGTGCTTGTCTATTTAATGAATAGGCGAATGTTTACAAGTTTATACGGCCCAATAAACTACTATCCTTGCTTCGTATAGCTCTCTACTAATTTGCTAACGCAATCGAGGCTTCGCCTTTCGGGCGAAACTGCGACATTTTCTTTAATACGCCTGGGAATATGTATGGGCTGGAGCGCTGATTGCAGACATATCCAAATCATGACCGGCAAGTTTTGCCATGACCTCCACTGAGTGAAGACGCTTAAAACCACGTGATTTGCTACAGCTTCGCTCGTCATCCGCCTTCAGAGGGTGGATCGAATGGCTCCTCATTTTTTTTCCTCCTTCCATCTTCAACGTACACCTACAGGCTCCTTATATAAACAGGCAGAGCGGAAGAGGGACTAGCCAAGTTAGCACAGAGTAACAGACACGCACGCTCGCATACATGGAGAAAAAGCGAACATGCAATGATAGATACCGCTTTGTTCTCCCTTTTGTATGTGTTTGTTTCGGCGTTAAGTGGTTGACTAAGTATACGGACAGTCAATCTCTCCCTCTATTTCCCGCTATCTTGACTGAATCCGACCGAGGGGGAGCTTAGCGAGCATGGGCGGCAAGCATGAACACATCTTATGTCAATGACAGAGAGATATGGACAGACAGAGGTTGGGGTTGTAACGGTATTTATTAAAAACAGTGAAGTGGCCAGCGTTGAACTTCGGCAAAGGGAGATTTGGGTCATGATCTTTTTCATTTGAGTCGCGCAGCTGCAGCAGCGCCACTATTGCTCTCTTCGTCATTACTATGTCCCCACGAGAAACGAAAACAAATAGCCATCTTGACGACTCGGGCTGACGTGCACGCCGCTGGAACTCGACCAAGTACTTTGCCGGTGATCGTAGGAGTAGCAAGAGAGGGGGCTGGCTGGGGGGGGGAGGAGGGGTTCAACTCCCGACCCATTCCAAAAGTTTTGCACTGCTTTGTATGCACATACATTCACGCACACATGCAGACACACACACACACACTCGTATGGGAGGGTGCTACATGACATGTTCACGGACTCTGACCAAGATGTATCGGTGAGCTGGAGCTCCGAGCGCTATCATGACGTTTTCCCAAACTTCGCGCCCCGGAGACATCCTCTGTCGTTGAAATGATGAACAGCTCACACATGGCTCTTTCCGTGTATTTTTACTAGAAGCGAGAGCTACTCGCATATAACCATGCCTCTCATATTCCAACTGCCCGTGGCTATGTTGCCACCCCGAGGACACGCTTCTGGGAAGCTGCGGCCATGTCACATTATCGCCTAGGGGCCGAGACAGCGTCATCGAAGTGACGGATATTCTACCTCTGGCAGTCCAGCCGACGAGAGATGCTACTTGAGGGAAATCGGCTGCATTTTTAAAGGGGCCTGGTACCGAGTCGCGTGTTAAGATAAAGAACCTTGTATACCCTTCATAAAGACCGCATTCCGACACACCCCCAACATTAACCTTTGGTAGTTTTGGAGTGAACCATTTCGAAAGCAGATTTGATGGCAGATACAGCGATATTTCGAACTTGTCAGAACACAGCGACCGCATTTCCAATGCGAGAGGCGAAATCACAGGCAAACACCTCTGGCGTCTCGGAAACATTCACTGGAAGCCCGGAACAGCATGCTTGGTCTGTGCTTACTTGGACTGCCCGTCTAGCGACTGAAACGGTGGTCTCCGCCGCGCCGGGTGTAAGAAATCAGCGTCATGGCGCTAAGGACTCAAGCACACTGATATATCTTCGACGGAGACTGCAAAGCTGTTGTGACGCAACATAGCATTCGCGTATGCCCCAAAAGCTGTTATTGAATCTTTCTGGAAGTTAAAAGCAAGATAATTGCTTTTTGTTCATGGAATGCCTGGCATTAAGTCTTGAGTTATGTTGCAGTGCAAGCGGACCCATAACGCCTAACTGCAGTTGTGCTTGTCGGGAACAGCCATACTTCAGATGAGCAGCTTCGTCGGCAGTAAACACGTGGAAACAGTCCCGTCAGCCTTCTTCCTCGAAATGTTTGTCGAACATGCCCAACTGCGCTGTAAAGAGCTCGCAACCGACACAGGGCAGCGTCACTTTGTGGTGCGGTTATATTTTTAAAAATTCTTTCTCTTTGAATTAGTTTTTGCACTGCTCAAAAGATCAGAACGTTCAGGTAATCAAATAATGGAATGCTTAAGGAGAACTTGAGATCACGTCCTTATACCTTTATTAACCAGATTGATTGTAAAAAAGGGCCTTTAAAAGTATTTTAAAACTTTGGCATTTATGTTGCATGAATTACACATGATTGAGCGAACTTGACTAATATAATAATAATTTCCGGGGTTTTACTTGCCAAAACTACAATATGATTAAGCGGCACGCCGCAGTGGCGGACTCAGGATTAACCTTGAGCACCTGCGGTTGTGGCATTAGGCCCCCATCGAATTGGGGGACAAAATGGGGGCGTCCATTTGTGAAATAGTGAAATGAAATCTGCAAAATGTTCCAATTCACTAGTTTCATCGGGGCTGAAAAAAAAATAAGCACGGAGACATATCTCCTCATCCTGAACTCCTCGCGGCCCCGCTTCCTCTCGTCACTCGCCCTCCCAGTTTCGGCGCTTGCTCGGGAGGCGTGAAGCCGCTTCCATGGAGTTACGCGAGTTGGGACATTAAATAAGCTCTGCGGTTTGCGCATGGGTTTTGACCGTGGCTAAGGTTTCATACGTCCACTGGGTGGTTTCCAAGAACCTTTCAGGTCTCTCTTATGATTTTGGCGTTGATGATATTTGATATTCTGTAATACTTTAGAAACAACGAGAGAGCGCTGTTGACTTGCGTGAAGCAAGTGAGTTTAGTGCATTTCAGCAGAATATCTGCGCTTTTTTTTTTCGCATTGTGCTTGCTGTCTGCTGCAACTCGGAAGTGTTTGGAAGCCAGGTCACTTTCTGCAGCCCTGCCAAACTTGCGCGTACTACATTGATGTAGTTTATATTTCTGTCGTGTTCTCGGTATTTATTGTGCGAATGGCTCTTCCGCAGTATCCTTCTCGTTGTTAGGCGGGACAAGGGTGGGAAAATATATTTTTTTTTTCCTGCAGCGAAAAGAGCGCGGTTGAAATGCGCTCAAGCAGGCGAACAGAAGTCGCGTAGCGTTTATTTTTTTATTTTATGAATACTGCCGATCTCGAGGTCGTTGAAGGGAGGAGGGCATACATATAAATACAAAAGAAGCACAATCATGTAATTTATACATGGAAAGTACTAAAACACTTGCAAAATTAATACATGAAATTATTAGTAGCAATAAGCTTTGTATGAGTAAAAAAATAGCAATCGCGAAAATGACAGGATGCGCAATGATGCGATCAGATTACTCAACAAAAATCCCGATACAGGTTTTAAAAAGAATTGTTCACAGAAACTGCTCAGCATGTCCATTCGTTTCCACCATAGCTAATGTTACACTGTGCTTTTGTGGCAACCGTTAGCGCGAGCGCAAAGCGCTGACATAAAAAATCAGGCATCCGAAGACGTTTGCAGACGACGCCAAAGGGCCGTGATGCGTAAAGCCCAGACCACACGTTATGTACGCTTACAACGTACGCTTACAAACGCGCGCAAGCTCGCGTCCGCGCGCCCACGCATGCGCAGACGGTGCGGCACGGCTCGTACGCATCGAAACGAGGCGCGATCTCGGTGATCAGCTCCTCTCAGTTAACGCGCGCCTGATGCTGCCTTGCGTCGGCGCGCCTGGCTAAGCAGCGACTGCGCGGTGCATTCAACTCTCAGTTAAAGGGACACTAAAGAGAAACCGGAAGTTGAGCTTAAATGGTAGATTATTCTTTCACGATCACAGCCATACCATTTTTACTGCAAACAGATGTTTAATAAGCGAGAAAATAGCGAAAAACTGAAGGATAGGTGCTGACGCCCCTTCGAATTTCCCGCAGTACACGTTCGTGACGTCGGAGATTACAAATGCAGGCCGGTCGCGATTGGTCGAGAGCGATTTATCGCTGTTAATAAAACGCAAAATGAAATACACCTTAAACGTACATAGACAGCATTTGCCAACTTTTTAAACCGTTTCAAGCGAGGAAGTACAAGTTTAGCACAAAATTAAATAAGTAAGAAAAAATGACATGGTGATACATCCGGTCGTGATAGTTTCGTAGTTTCGTTTTTGGTCACTTCATCGTCGCGCGCGCCTGTTCCGCTCTACGGTGTTTGGTTGCGTGTTGCGTGGCTCGAAAAACGTTGACTTCGCGGGAAACAGCCGGAAAATGCCTCGTGTGTGTAGTGTTGAGGGCTGTATAAATGGCCCAAGGCGCTTGCTCAGGGGCAGCGGCAGTGTTGACTCGATTGTGTCCTTTCATGTGGTGTCGCGCGGTGAGCCCTGGCTCCCCGGCGTTCGCAATGGCACTGTGCTCTGCCGATGATAAAACGGCAAAAGAGCCAGAGAAACCGATGGTGTGCTCTCTGCATTTCTCGCCCTCGGATTATGTGTATAATCCTGCCCTCGGAAAGTATCTTGGCGTGCCGCAGAGGCCAGTCCTTTCTCGAGCTGTTCCCTCAATGCGGCCTTCATCAAACCCCCTTCCGGTGCCCCTGCAGCAGCAAACTGGCGGCTCGGTGAGTGCTTAATGTCATTAAATAAAGCCGCGAAATAACCATACCGTGTACGTGCGCAACTTTCTATATACGCTTGTTCTGTCGGGAACATCGTCGCCTGGCGGACCGGACGCTTCGCGTTCCGTCGACGAAAACGAAGCTCTGCTTTCCACCGGCGCGGCCGGCGGCTCACCGCCATCGCACGCGGAAACACCTACCGCTCGAGCACGGAGGATGATTTCGCGCTCCGTTTCACTGAATAACGCTGAAATGCAGTCCTGCTTCCCTGGCGAGCTCTTCGTTGCAAGGTTCAGCGGCAGCAATGGTATCCATCGCGGCGAACGCAAACGCAGCGACCATGCATGCAGCCATGATGCATCCAGTGCCTCGGCCGTTTACGCAAGCGGTGACGTATCATGGCGCATTCTGATTCGCTGAGAGCAATGAAATCTGTGATGACACTGCTTCAGCGCCAAATCTGGGGTGAGAGAAATTGAGGAAGAGATATTTGGTCTTTCTTTACGAATTTCTCCGCTAATAACTCATATTTCTGCACCCAACAAAAACTGCATGCATTCTGAAGGTCCCTCTTTTATTCCAGCTGAATTCCCGTTCTCTTTAGTGTCCCTTTAAGCAGATTTATACCATGCAAGAAAGTGCTTTTTCTTCACTCTTTGTGCTGATCTAACAGCTCCAAAAATATAACAATTACCTTTATAGATATCGAAGCATTTTGAAGCATGTCAACAACGAAATACGAAGTGGCGGGCTGCCAAGGCGTCAACGAGTGGAGGCCAGTGAGCGCGCGCTGTCGCGCGTATTTGTGGATACAACCGCCATTCCTCGCTAGGCGCGTAGCTACGCGCGTCCGCAAGCGTACGTGTGGTCTGGGCTTAAGGCACGTCGGGCTTTAGGGAGGCGCCGACAAGTCGGCGACACATGACCGTTGGAAGTCACGCGAGCTGTATGTGCGCGTGCGTGTGTGTACCAACAGCGCCTACTCCTCCTTTGAACGCTCACCCCTTCTGCCGACGCGACAAGTTGGCGCCGGGTGCTTGCAGGAGCGTGTATGGAGACGGTTGTGCCCATTTATGGTCCGATCTTGCGCCTGCGTTCCTGATTGAGCCAGACTGTCTCGTGTTCCAGACCGCCGTGGGAATCTCCGCATTCTCCCATTGGTCGCGTTAGTGCAGCCGCTCTTTCCGACGCTAGTGCCAAGGCGCCCTTAAGTTACGGCCCTTACAGGCGGGCGATACTGTATAAAAATGGCAGCGCACATGGTTGTTTACTTTGGCATGGCAACAGACAAGAAGCCGCGCGTCACCTCCTCCTCTATAGCAGTTCCTTTTTTATCTGTATGTTTTATTATACCGACTTGGCCGTCGCGCTACTCGCTCCGCCTCCCCCCCCCCCCCCCCCCTTGCGCGCGACAGGTTGTCCATGAGTTTTTTTTTTTTTTTTTTTTTTTTTTTTTTTTTTTTTTTTCCTGTGCTCGACGCGTTTTTTCTTGTGCGCGTGCGCTTCACCGCGAAATAGATTTTTTTTTTTTCATTCAAAGGAAACAGAATGCACGGAGCGCCACGCGCGTGCACACATATAATGCCAATCCGTCCTCAAAAGCATAAAGACGCATTGACATTGTTTGTTCCAGACTCCGTGCTGGAACAAGACAGAACTGAAGACAACCCCGGTCGGGATATAAAGGGAGAGCGCCCTCCACTGTAGATAAGAACTCAGCTTCACTTTTTTGCAGTTGCTGTCATGCAGTAGTCGCTCTGTTTCTCCATGTTCGCTCGCCCGTAGATGTATGAAACCAGTTCGTTTACGTCTTGTCTGCCTGCCGTTCCCTCGATGATCAGCGAGGGCAAACTTGAGCGAACGCTGTTCCAAGATGGCGGCGCTCGAAGTTATGAATAAGTTATTTAAAGATAAAGCGTTAGTAACGGAACTACTAAGTTCATTCCGTTCTCTAATTGTTTAAGGAAATTTGAACATTTAAAGCAATTTGAGTTAAAGGTATATTCTTTAGGTGTTCGAGAGTGCTTCTGGCGTGTGGACCTAGAATTATTCGAAGAACTTAGTACGGATACGTCAATGTTTATGTCACCATGAATAAATTGAAACAAAAACATTTGTCGTGCTAGTTTTGCTCTACTTTGCAGTGTTAATAAACCAGCTCTCTTTAATAATTCAGTCAATGACTCCGTTAACATGTATTTATTAAAACAGAAGCTTATTGCCTTCCTCTGCACCATTTCCATTCATGCAATAAGTTCATTTGTGTACGGAATCCAAGCAATATTGGCGTGCTCCAACACTAGTCGAACAAGCATTTTGTAGGCCAGCAGATTTGTATTTGGGGGCGCAAGACGAAGGCGTCTTCTCAGAAAGAAGAGTCGCTTTAGTGCTTAGCATGTACATTGGTTTCCACTTGAGGTTATTTTGTTAACATGGCTTTCCCATCGGAGAGCATATGTTAAAGCACCATGACCTTGACACCTAAGCACCTTGACACCTAAGTATTTACGCTGAAATGCACAAGTGAGAGGTGTGCCATTAATAATGTAAGTAAACTCAGATATCTGTTTCTACTTACTGTTAGCGTTACATATTTTTGGGCATTTAGAGTCATCTGTCACTCCTGAAGCAAGAATAGGCAGAATTTTGTATATGGTGATTTGTATATGGTGGTGAAATAGAATAGTCAGCGAATAGACGGATGTTACCATGTAATCGGGAAGGCAAATCTTTTATGTATATTAAAAGTAAAACTGGGTCCAAAACACTGCCTTGGAGCACTGCCGATGCAACAGGTGCTAAATTGGAAGCTTCGTTATGAATATACATGAATTGTGAGCGGTATAGATCGGCATAGTGACTCATGAGTGCACTCACTCACACTCGCACTCATTTCAAAGGGGTGAGTGCGAGTGCCAGGAAGTGTGAGTGGAGGTGAGTGCTTGTGAGTGTGAGTGGGGGGTGTGAGTGAGGTGCGTGAGTGAGTGTGAGCGCGAGTGAGTGCAGGTGAGTGCCAATGAGTGTGAGTGCAAGTGAGTGCCGGTGAGTGTGAGTGAGTGCCAGTCATAGGTCGGCGCACTCATGAGTGCACTCACTCACACTCACTCGCACTCATTTCAAAGGCGTGAGTGCGAGTGCGAGTGAGTGTCACTGAGTGTGATGGGGAGTGCGAGTGCGAGCGAGTGCGTGTGAGTGGGGGTGAGTGCGAGTGAGTGCCAGTGAGTGTCAGTGCAGGTGAGTGCGAGTGGGAGTGAGTGCCTGTGAGTGTGAGTGGAGGTGAGTGCCTGTGTTGTGAGTGGAGGGAGTGCCAGTGAGTGTAAGTGCCAGTGAGTGTGAGTGCAAGTGAGTGCGAGTGCCAGTGAGCGCAGGTGAGTGCCAGTGAGTGTGAGTGCGAGTGAGTGGAGTTGAGTGCCAGTGAGTGTGAGTGGAGGTGAGTGCGAATGAGTGTCTGTGAGTATGAGTGGAAGTGAGTGCGAGTGCTGTGAATGGAGGTGAGTGTGAACGTGAGTCAGTGCAGGGCCTGGAAAAAATTATGGTGAGTGAGTGTGAGTGAGTTTACTCCCACACTGCCGACCTATGCTCCTATATGGTGTTTGTGCCGTCCTGAAGTACACCTCAGAATTCCAGGACTTCAGAAAGTCAGACCTATCACCGTTTGCACTAAAACAATCGAGCTTGTTCCTGTTATACGAGAGATACAGTAGACACGTTCACGTCTATACGGACGGATCGACTACATCGACCAACTCCGACCTTCACCCGGGCTTCACCGATGTGAGGCATGGCTTGTATATCGGCTGTGGTTGGGAGTGGCTTTCAGGAAGGCGTACTGTGCTTTGATTGGAATGACCGACAGTGCTGCGTGCGAAGTCTGCGGAGGTGAAGAGAACATCGAACATTTGTTGTGTCACTGCCTCCGATTTCAGTCGGAAAGACATGCATTATCGCATTGCAACGAGTGGACGATAGGCCGTTGTCCGTGCAGGTGCTACTTGAAGACCGTCCCCATCGCTCGTCGGTTCACAAAGCTGTGAGGGCGTTTTTGTCCTTCTTGAGGGCGAGTGCCCTATGTGAACGCCTTTGACTTGTTCAGGCCCTCCGCGTGTGTGCGCGAGCTCACCGCGTCCTTCCTCCCCCCCTCCTCTTTTAAATGCAGAGCATTTCTTTAACTCACATGTAGCGTGCGCCGTCCGTCCGCAACAGCTCGAGCACAGGTGCGCCCTCTCCCCCACTCCTCTCTCCCGCATCACGCTTGCAGCACATTTGCAGCGCGCGAAGCGTCGAAGTTGAGTCGCGCTCCGGCGCTGCAAGCACCGTAGCAATAAAGTCCCTATATAAGAAAAGTACCGCCATCTACTCTTTCCTTCGCCGCCTCCTCTCCTAAAGTGCTTGCTTTTTCTTTACTTTTTGCTTGCGAAAGCCAAGTCGACGGTGGCGCACCTAGAAAGTCCACGTTGAAGCTTTCAGGCCGGGCGCGCGCCGCCACCGGCGACTGCGGCTGCGCAGAGGACTTTCAACATGGCTTTGAGGCGGAAAAATAGAAAATATAAAGAAGTGAAAAGCGCGCGCTATCATCGTCCAATAGGAGATACAGGATAACACAGGAGAGAGCGAAGCGGCATTTGTCAAAGGATGGCGGTACTTTTCTTATATAGGGACTTTACGTAGCCACAGCAGGTGCTGGCGTGATAGCGCGCCCTCTCTCCACCCCCTCTCCCTCTAGCGCGCGCGCTAGGAATATAAAGCGGGTTGGCGCGGGCTTCACTCGTCAACTCCTGCGCTCTCTTGCGTTCGTCGGCGGTCGCAGTTGATAAGCGATGGAAGCAAGACCTTCAACTAGTACCTCGATGCAATCCAACATCAGCGCCGAAGCACCAGTTCAAGACATCGTACCATCGTCTTCGTCCACGGCGGCAGAAGACGAGCCGGCGCGCTGCCGACGCCGAACTTCGTGAACGAGAAACCGCGGCCAGGCGTCAACGTCGACAAGCGGATCCCGAGCAGCGTGCACGAGAAGCCGCGGGCAGGCGTCAGCGTCGGGCCGCGGACCCTTCGAGTCGAGAACGACACGCGGCTGCGACACGTCAGCGTCGGGCCGCGGACCCCGGCGTACGGGAACGAGAGACGGCGGCGAGCAAGCGTCGTCGTCTGGAGGCCGCCGCCGCGTAGCCGTCGCCCCGGAGGGCGCTGGCGCGGAAGCCGTCGGGCAACGTCAACGGGACTTTGGGGGTGCCGACGCGCGCTTCAAACGCGAGTTCCTGGACCGGAGCTTCGGGCACAGTGATGCCAATAAAATAATAACAATATTACGTTACCTACCTACGATTCTCTCTTCTCTCTCAACCCAGACCAACACCACGGAACCCCACTATGCTCTGCATTTACACGTGTCCCTCGCGCGGGGGCATGCGACGGAGCTTTTTATCTCATCGTGCGATTCCCTCTTTCCCGTCCCCCAGAGTAGGGTAGCCAATCAAACGCATTTCTGGTTAACGTCCCTGCCTTCTCTCTTTCTTTCCTCCTCCTGCTATATTTTGCAATTTCAACAATATAAATAAAGGTTGACATCATAGATACAAAGCTTAACCCCTACAGCCGGTATAAATGAAGCTTTTCTTTTCGTGAAACAAGCTTTACGAAATCCGGTGCGGTAACAGAACGATTTCTCCATTCTCATGTATTCCGATATTGGAGTTTTTAAGGCGAAGCTTTCTCTTAACACTTGCACTTGCTTCGACGTTTGCAGGTTCGCCAGGACCAGTCATCTGTTCCAAGTGATCTTCTGAAAGGACGCTTACGAAAAATGTCTGTTGTAAGTGTGTTCATTTTGCTACTATACTATTCGTGTTAACCATGTTTTGTTGCAATATCAATTATGCGGGCGTTAGAGGCGCGTTTTCGCCGTCGTTGTTGCGGCGCGTACTGAAGGTCTTTAGAGACGCCTGCAAGAACGACGAATCCAAGTGGACGATCCACTCGTACGCCTCTTCAGCGGAGCCACGGCAGCGTGCTGCCTTCCGCTGGTGGTATCAGCGTTGTGTGCAAGAACAAGAGTCGTATACGTAAAACTATTCCATTGTGATTTTATTCCAAACTCCTGACGTCGAATTGATGAACCGCTGACGTCAGGCGCGTAGCCAGGGGACCCCCCCCCCCCCCCCCCGAAGTTTTTTCGTGCTGTCATGCACCGCCGACCAAAACAACCACCGGCGCCGGGAATCATTCTGGAGTTTGTCTACAATGTCTTTTTGACGCTCGAAAAGACATTTCGACGCGAAAATTGCGAACTCGGGCTGGATTTCGTGGCAACGTCCATGCACCTGGAGTCACATAACGTAAGGAGCCCCAGCTGATCACAAAGTTTCAAGGGCTTTTCGATAGCGAGCGGGCGCGTCGTGGCATCTTGCAGCGGCACCGGAATCTACGGAGCGCATGGATTTCAATTCCGAAACTTGATGGGTATAAAGTTCTCATACACTTTTGACGCGAAAGTGCACTGACATTTCCAAAGGCGTGCTTCTGATTTTTAATTCTGGAACTTTCTGGGTTTAATGTTTTTATAAACTTGGGCCAACATGCCCGCACTCGAACGCGCGTGTCCAAGCCGTTCCAGAAATCGAAGCACGCGCTCGCAATCTTGCACACACACGAAAATATTAAATATCATCGTGACTGTCAGCTGGCATCTGATAATTTTCTCCAAACATTTTCAGGAAGCGCGCCAAATATGATTGATCAGCTGGACCAGGGCAGGCCAAGTAAAGTAAGAGAAAATAGAAGAAACTTAATGGCCTATTATTGAGGCAGTTCTTTTTTGCGGGCGACAAGATCTAGCTCTCCGTGGCCATATAGGTAAAGTGGTCCTATGGATTGAAGCAAAGCCCCCGCTTAAAATATCGGTATTTTCAGAGCGATTCTTTGCATGGCGAGCTGATTGTGAACCAGTAGCGCACCCAGGATCTCTGCCAGGGGGGGGTTGACAGTTTGCCAATACCATCTAAACAGCACTAATTTCGATTTCTTCACGGGAAATTGTCAAAAAATGCGCTTTTTGCGAGTGTGCAGACGATTGCGCGTCTTACATCTTAGTTGCAGCACTCAAATGCGTAAGGAAAGAAAAGGGGTTAAACAAAAAGGGGGGTTAAGTCGGCCTCAGGGGGGGGGGGGGTTACAACCCCCGAATCCCCCCCCGTCGGTGCGCCACTGTTGTGAACATACATAAACGAAGAACCATTTGGAAAGTTGCCCCAATAATGCCTCGTATTTGAACGACACGTACAAAACAAAATTATAGAAATTTGTGGTGAAATTATCAAAGAAAGCCTAGATGCAAAAGTTAAATCTGCAGGCTGCTTCTCCGTACTTGCTGACGAAACGACGGATATTGCTGGAATCGAACAGCTTACTGTTTGAGCAAGGTACGTAAAAAAGGATGTCAACGATATCGAAGGAAGGAAGGAAGGAAAATAAGAGGTGAAAGGCAGAGAGGTTAACCAGGTTAGTGTCCGGTTGGCTACTCTCACAGGGGGATGGGGTAAGGGCAGAAAAGATTAGAAAACAAGAGAAATAAAAAAAAGAAACGTATCAGTCCGCACATTCTATAGTTTTTCACTAAGTCCTGTTTCTTTTAAAAAGCGTACTAGCGCATTTAAAGCAGTTCGTTCCGACGTCGGCTGGGACCAGGAACCAGGAATTGTGGCTTCCGTAAGAGGACGGCTGTCTACCTTGTCGAGCGTGGTGCTGAGGAAACGATATCGAAGTGTTTTTAGGTTTTAGCACAGGAATAGATGCCCCTCTCGTGGAGACTGCAGGTTATATGTAATGTGTACAAACTGCTGCAGATTCTAGTCACCCTTCCAGTGCCACTGCCAGGGCAGAAAGATTTGCAAACAAGAGATTACTAAAAAAAAAAAAAAAAAAAAACACTTGCGCTTTGCATGTCTGAGGAACGCATGGTTATGCTGGCGCTTCTATACACCACAGAGACGCGCATCAACGTGTCCGAGTTATTGAACGCTTCGCTAAACCTCCCCGATGAGTGAAGTTATCGTTTAGATAGCGAAGCAGCAAAAATCAATGCCTGTAAAAATGTATGTTCCTTCACGATCCTACATAAGCTCGTAATTATGAAAACGTAAACTGTTCATTAGCTTTTAAAACACAGAAGTTTTCACCGTTATTGTAACAGTTAGCATGATGATCAAAATTATCCTGGGAATACAAAATTACGGGGACATCAATAACCAATTTTGACAAAACTTGCTCATTGAAAGCCCGGCACACGAGGCGTTTCCCAAAAAGGCACTCGGATGTTGGTTAAATCAACTTACCGCATCATCGTGGCTTTCGTTGTCCTTTTCTTTCCTTTTTAGCTACATGTTCCTACTTCTTTTTTGAAACGAAGCCATACCCTTCTTTAATTTGGGGTGCAGAATAATTGTTGCCGCTGTGCAGGCAGTTAAAATACACATTTTCGTAGTCATTTCTGCATTGCGACATTTCTGCATTTCGATTTCTGCATTTCGACAGCCACATGGTGCTGTCGCGATCGCAGCATGGCCCAAATTCATATCACGATTCTGAGATCAAGTTTTGTTCTTCTTCAGGATCGTCTGTCTTTATGCTCGTATGCGTGTAGTTTACTATCTCTGACTGCGCAACATGTTATTTGTCTTGTTTGACGCATTATACAGTGATTTCCTTAGATACGTAGATTTATGCAGACTATACGTATATTTAAATATCTTGTTGCGAGGTTTGTGTACACAAGCAGTGAACTTGGTTTCACGCGACACTTTCTTGCCGTTTATCTGGCATTGTATATTCCATTCAACTTCGCTTTTAATGTATATTTTGCGGAACTTCTGCTTTTTATATTACTCACTGTGCGACTATAATTTCGGTGCAATTACAATATACGACGGTAACATTCTGCTGCTGCACAATCCATTGCAACGAAGGACAGCGTCATTTAGGTTTTTTCCTGGTCGTTGGATATGTACAAAAACGTAAACAAGGTTGTTGAATGACAAAGATTAATCAAAATATTTCTTCTTCTTCTTTCTGGGGTTTTACGTGCCAAAACCAGTTCTGATTATGAGGCATGCCGTAGTGGAGGGCTCCGGATTAATTTTGACCACCTGGGGTTCTTTAACGGCACTACAACGCAAGAACACGGGCGTTTTTGCATTTCGCCTCCATCGAATTGCGGCCTCCGCGGCCGGGATTCGATCCCGCTACCTCGTGCTCAGCAGCGCAACGCCTTAGCTGACTGAGCCACCCCGGCAGGTATCAAAATATTTGTCCTCAACTTGTTAATTTTATGGCCTCTACGTTTTTCATATCAGCTGCATGCACTGCTTTGCTGCTTTCGAACTGATATAGTTCTAAAGTTCGCTTGATATTTTCTTTACTTATTAGATAGACCAAAAAAAAAAAAAAACGCGGAAGCATTGATATCAGCTATTTCTGCCCAATTTTGGGACATACGAAGCTATTCTTTTATAAAACAAACACATAATTTACTTGTCTTGACAGTTCGTAGCGTTAAATGATTCGTTTTCAGTATCTAATATAGAATGGCATTGGCAATGGCAATGCAGTTATTATTCATGTATTTGATGCCTCGACAACTTTTACAAGGAGGAAGCCGCGTTGCAACCCCCCCCCCCCCCCCCCCCCCCCCGAACAAAATTTCTGGCTACGCCACTGGCTGACATGAGCATTATGCGGTGACCCGCAAAGTTCTTTTAACACCCCAATCAAGCACTTACCTCGTTTATAGGCGGTTACTTTCGTTTGCTATGAAAGCAAATAGCATTGCCTACCTTGCCAGGTGTTTCTTATCGAATTGGCTGACAACAGGCCAGCAGCGAGCATGTGGAGAGGGTTTTGGTGCGTCTGAGCTAGCGCTGCGAAAGTAGATAACCTGATGAGGGGGTGGTGCGGTGTCTGCGAATGGTCGCCTTCAAATGCGCTAAAGCGTATCCTCAGCGAAGGAGAGTTGGCAGGGCGATGTCGTATACCTGCGGAAGGGCCGAGAACGTTATAATGAAAACTAAAAAGTTTTGTTATATGCAGAAAAAAAAAAAGATCCATCTTCCATCAGCTACGAGTATTCAGTTCCACCACGATCACTGGGCAGCAATCGTTTATTCTTTTCGAAATTGGACTAAACAGGGTATATAAGGCTACGAGTCTACTATGTATGCGAGACCCCTTCATTCCGCTCGCACCAGCCGCCGCCGACGCACCTTTCCACCCCTCCACTCTATCCCGTCGGCGGCTCCTGACAGATATGGAGATCAGGCGGCTCACAAAACAACAGGGACGACTTCGGCCCGCGCTGCGCGCACGTCCCTCTGAAATTAACTCCGTTACTTGCTCCGAACGCCTTTTATTTCCGCTACCGCGGACATAACAACGATACATGTTACTGCACTTCAGAAACACTATCCAAAGCCATACGATGTCTTCAGCCGAGCTTGCTTCCAACGACGTGACCAGTTGGAGGGAGCGACGGCCGCCGACTGCAACTTCGGGACGCTACGCACAACAGATAAACACCAACAGCTACCGGATAGGACGGCGCCAACGGCATCACCTGTCAACGCAACAATGCTTCCCTTGAACATTATGGTGCGTGACCAATTACTGTGCGGACTAACGGGACGATCTCCAGCAGCAGAGACTGTTTGCTGAGAGTGACCTGACGTTCTCAAAGGCCTACGACATGGCTGTTCGAGCGGAAAACGCTGGCCAACAGCAGCGAGACATCCGAAAAATCCTCGAGCCGGTTCACCAGGCGAGTGCACATAGATCTAAGCCGCAACGCTGCTGGCTTGCGATGGGCAGCACAGCCCGCCGTCATGTAAGTACCAAGCAGCTACGTGCAATTTCGCCACAAGCGCGCCACATTGACAAAGCCTGCATCACGAAAAAGCAACAGGTGAAGGGGCCACCACAGCGAAACAAAAACATGAACGCCCCAAACACAATAACGCAAGTTAAAACGCATCACACTCCACCAGCATCAGCGGCGCTGTGCGACTTACATAACATCGTCAACCTCGGCACGCGACCAGGGATCATGGTCACCCTTACTGTCCACCACCAGCCCATACAATTTGAAGTTGATTGGGGAGCAGCGTGCACGCTCATCAGCGAGGATGCGTACCGCAACGCATGGCCACGGAACACGCCACCACTTTTCGATGAGAACACACACCTGAGAACATGGTCAGGACCATGGGCGTCGGCAGGATTTTGTCTTGGGGGGGTATGGGAGCTCGACAAGCTGGATCAGGGTATCATTGAGCCCACGCAACATTCAGACTGGGCCACACCACTGGTCTCAGTGAGGAAGAAAACAGAAGCCTACGTCATTGCGGGGACCACCGGCTCACCGTAAACTTGGCGACAAAATCGTCCTCGTACCCGCTGCCAACACCGCAGGTAGTCTTCAGTATACTACTTCGAGGAAAGATTTTCAGCTCCCTGGACTTAATCCAAGCGTGCCGGTAGCTGAAGGTGAGCGAGAAAACTTCAAAAGTGCTCACTCTTAACGCCATTAGAGGACTGTAAATGGTCAAGGGGCTACCGCTTGGTGTAGCGGCAGCTCCAACAATTTCCAAAAGTACATGGAATCCTAGCTTCAAGAAATATCTGCGTGTGCGTATACTTGGACGATGTAATCAGTAGCACAACCAGTGGACATGCAGCACGCCTAGAGCTTGTTCTGGAAAGGCTTGCTAGCGCAAATTTCCGCTTGAGCATGGATAAGTGCTGCTTCGCGGTGGCCAAAGTGAATGTTTTAAGTTACCTGATTTTAAGTTACCAGCGACAAGGGCGGGCCATCACAGAGGCACGCGCTCCAACCAACAAGCAGGCGCTGCAATCCTTTCTTGGGCTAACGTCCCATGAACGGTCACCGAGAAACGGTGGCCAGCGACTTTACGACATGCTGAAAAACGACGTCCCCTGGACTTGGTCGCCCGCCATCAGAAAGCATTTGAAGCCCTGAAGGAGCTGCTCCGTGACAGTGTAGTGCTCAGGCGCTACAACGAGACATTACCCTTACTCTTCGCATGTGAAGCGTCGCCCTACGGCGTGGGTGCAGTTCTTCACAAAGTGACAATCAAGGCAGAGAAACAGCGATCGCGTTTTCTTCCGCGCGCTATCGCCCGCAGAACGCAATTCTCAGCTCGGTCGCGAAGGACTGGCCGCCGTCTACGGTGGCACACATTTTCATCAGTATATCACGGACAGACGTGACCGTTCTGACTGATCACTAGAGGCCGATCTTTAGGCATTAAAAAAGCGCGCTTTAGGCGCCGAAAATAGGCAGGCAAAGCAACGTTTAGGCCTCCAACGTCGTAAATATAGGCACAATACATTTTTACATAAATGCAAATAATTTCAAACGAAGACGTGCGTGACCTGTATCTACGACAGGAAAACAAGAAATGTTATAGTTTATGATGGCACAAAGGCGCCAACAGTTCAACATAGCCGTGCAATTGTCCCATAAAACTGCGGGACTAATGACGATCATTTGGCGTAATTCAGCAAGCACACTGCTCATATTCATGTTCAATGGGTACTCGAGCGTTGCATAAAGTGAAACAAGCATGAAAAACAATACTTGAAAGCTGGGAATACTGATTAAAATAAGCGCTACTTTATATATGTCTGCCTGACGCAATTAAATTAAGACACAACAAAAACAGACAAATAATAAAAGCAAGAGAGACTACAATTTATTAAGAAATTAACATGTTCTTACATGAGGACTGTTAGGTACAACTCTGGCAATTTCCTCTTATACAATGACATTATTGGAATTGTACAAGCGAAACGCCCCAACACTGCCAAATACACTTCCACCTATTTGAAGTGCACGTGTTTGAAGAAAGAAATATGCTTGGAGAGCACGCGGAACGTAGTCTAAGAATCACTGTGAACATTGTGGAAACAATAGCAAACTACCACCATCTCCAGATTTCTGGATTCAAAATTGTTCCTCTTGTCACTGAGAATGATCTTGTACGCTGAGAAGGAACGTTCGACGGCAGTGAACACCTTAAAAGTAAATTACAAACAAAACAAAAGCCGCGTGCACATCACATTTTTCTTTCTTCTTTTGCTCTTTACTCTCCTTTCCCCTGACGGCTCTCCGCGGTTTCGCATTGCCAACCGCGGCGCAACAGGTGGATAGCAAAATCTCGGTTGTCACATGGGATTGTGGGGTACGGTGTATTCTGCTACAACTTCCGGTTCGGGACCACGACGCCATCTATGCCGCCGTCACTTCATGCCCGTGCTTCACGCGCTTTGTGTTTTATATACCGCGGCACTTTGGTGAAAAACCACGGTGCAAGCACCGCTGGCAGTTCCCAAACGTATAGGTGTGAGCTATCGCTCCTTCGTACTTATGTTGGCGCCCTTAGACTCGTGTATTTTTAAGTGGCAAGTATTTCATGCCCTAACGTGTTTGTGTCGCGTCAAAACGTTTATCTAGCGCAAACGTTTGTCGAGCGCAAATAAACGTTCGTTAACTTAAGAAGTAGTTTTTAATAAGTGGTAAGTCAACCTAATAAGTCGCTGTTTCTAACGCTTCCCATAACAAACGGTGCAGTCGATCGCTTCGTCCGCTGTTTTGTCTGCAGCGGTGCCCAGCGCGCGCCATGTCGTCGGCTGCTGTGCCTTCGCAGTAGTAGTAGTAGTAGTAGTAGTAGTAGTAGTAGTAGTAGTAGTAGTAGTAAACTTTATTATAATCAGAAACCGGACAGGCTCCTATCCACAGAGGGGGTAGGGGGTTAAAGACGGAGTTTGTCCAGCAGGGTGGTGCACCTATTCCAATTACCCACTAGCACGGGCCATCCGCTCGGTCGTTGGATCAGTCGTAGCTGATCTTCCAGGGCCGGGCTAGACGACAGCGCCTCCCATTGGTTCCATGTGCCGTTTGTTTCGTGTTCTTCTCCGTGTTCTGCACACTCCCACGTGATGTGAAAGAGTGTTGGTGTTGCTCCACACCACGGGCATATGTCTCTGTATGCCGTGGGGTAGATCAGGTGGAGTGTGTGCAAATTTATGTAGGTGTTCGTCTGTAATCTTCGCAACACGGTTGGTTCCGCAGCGCTGAGTTTACCGTGCGGGGGTGGATGCCTCAGTTGCCTTCGCAGTCTCCCGTTTTTTTTTTTTTTTTTTTTTTCTCAAGAGACGCATGTCGTGTATAACTGCAGAGACAAAGCACTGATTTAAGTATCTGAATAGAGCGTTGACGCTCTTTACGTTGACGTTACCTCTCCTCCCTCTTTTGTGCAGCCTCAGTTGCCTTTTCGTTGTACCGGAATGAAGACGGCACATAATCAATGTGCTGAGGATCCTTGCTGGGTGCACCTGTGCGTATTTAACTGGTTGTTAAAAAGGCGGGATTTGTACAAGAAAGTTAGTAGACGAAGTTATTCGCCAAAACACTTGCCTGTGACGAAATGATCTTCACATATTCTGGCTCCTACGTTCGGTATCCACAGCTCGCCGTTCACGGTCGCTCGTTTGACGGCAACTGCCCATTTACGTTTGTGCGCTTCATTCCATGGAAAACGAAACATTTTTTTTTCCTTTCACGGAAGAGTTCGCGCACCCTAATGCCGAGCAGCCAACCATAATCACGTTGCTGAAGCGTGTTTTCTTTGCAAACAGCGGGAAATCGCACTGTAGAAACTGCTGACAAGGCTGAACGAAGCAACAGAAGCGCTAACCCTCGAACCGGAAGTCGCTAGCTGACGTCATCGTCATTTTGCTATCCACCTACTGCTGCTAGCGGTTGTTTTCCGAAAGTTGGTTGAACTAGATGACTAGGTTGAACCCCATAGAGTTCCGAACCGTCAATGTTACCCAGTAACATGAATAATGGTCTCTTACTGCACTCGAAAGCGAAACTTGAGGCTAAATAGTGTTCATATAGGCGCAGGTATTGAAAATAGGAATTTATAGGCTTTTAGGCACAAACGCCAAAATAGGCATTTATAGGCACTATAAAAACACTATAAAAGCCCTTCTAATTCATGCTCATATATCAAAGTGGGGCGATAGGAGCGCAAGGAACAAAAAAAGCATTTGCCTAAAATCCGGTCTCTACTGATCACAGGTCGCTTTTGGGCATCCTGGGGCCCCGAAAGTATATTCCGTAGACACTGTCGCCCCGTACGACCCGATGGTGCATTAAGATGTCGGCGTATGACTGCGATCTCGTGTACCGCCCCGGAAGCAAGCACCAAACGCCGACATGCTGAGCCGCCTACCCCTCAGCGAAACCATCGAGGACCCACCTCAAGTTGGCATGGTCGCACTCAAGAAGTGCGCCCGCAGCTACGCGTAGCGGCCGGGAATAGACAAGGATATCGAGACACTTGCGGCCGAGTGCACAGCTTGCCAGACCAACCGACGCGCTCCGCCACGAGCCCCAGTTTCAGATTATGACAGGCCCAGCACCTCCATTTCGCAGACCCAATTGACGGGTCCACATTTCTGGTGGTTGTCGACGCCTACAGTAAATGGGTTGAAGTTCGCCATATGAACAAAACAACATCGACAGCTGTCGTCGATGTTGTTTGCAACGGTCGGACTACCCAACAAATTGGTATCAGAGAGCAGAACCAAATTCCTGTCGGCAGAAATCCAGAAGTTCTACAGTGACAACGGCATCAAGGCGGTAACATCTACTCTCTGCCATCCAGCCAGAAATGGACAGGCCGAACGCTACGTTGGACAGCTAAAACGCGCGCTTGCAGGACACCCTACAGGGTCAGTACACCAGCACGTCCAGAATACGACAGGCCATACCCCCGCAAAGCTCATGTTTGCCCGCGAGCTGCGAACGCGCATCTCGGCTGTTCTGCCAGAACCGTCTTCAAAGGCCGCACGAGAAATTCAAAACCCTCCGCGCTTCCGGAAACCCCAGAAAGGGCAGCAAATGCAAGTGCTTGCCAGCCAATTTCAAGGAAAGCCCGAGTAGGGGACTCTGCCACCGTTAAGAAACGCATCCGGCCTTAGATCTTGCTGGTCGACGTTAACGGGACAGTTACCCGCCGACACCTTATTCAGCTACGCCGCCTAAAACCACCTTCCCCGCAGTCTGACACCGTCGAAGGTGTCAGGCCCTGAGGATTATTTCAACATGGCTTGGCTGTCGTCCAAGTAACATGGCGCTGCTAAACGGACGCTCCCGACGCAGCCAGCGGCTCCGGAGGAGAAAACCAGCCGCAGGTGCGCTCCAGACAACACGGCGCCCTCCCAGCGAAAGTCGACGCGACAGCGACGCCTTCCACACTACTACCAAGCGCAGAACGGTGTGGAATTGCTATGTTCGTTGCGCTCGCACCCACCGTGGCTCGCACCAACCGCCCCCGTCCCCCTCTCCCCATCGGCGGCTCCCAACAGACGCGGAGAGCAGGCGGCGGTTCATGAAACAGGAGACGACTTCGGACCGCGCTGCGCGCATTTCCCTCTGAAATAAACTCCGTTCCTTGTTCAGAACGCCTTTTATTGCGATAGCAATTGTATGGAAACTCGCAAGCGCGTTTCTGCCGTCAGCATGGTCGTGGACGTCGCTGCGAGGTTCCGTATAAAGTCCAAACACGATAACATCGTCGCCGCGCGCCGTACGCCCAGATAGAGCTCTGCACGGGCCCGGGCCGTCCGAAGCGCTGTTCGGCAGGCTCGGGCCGGGCTCGGGCTTGAAGCCATGGGCCCGGGCTGGACTCGGGCCCGCTCATTAAAGGGCCTAACTCGGTCCTTCGAGCACACGCAAATGCTATGCATTGCATGATTCAAGGCATTCTGTGCCAAGCTGAAGTGACACGTGCAAAGGGCTGGCTCTTAGTATACCTTAACACAGAAAATCGTGTTGCGAGCCACCTATCCTGCGGACGAAGAAGACGTTTCGTTTCGTTTCCAAACACTGGCGTATACTTACTAAGACGTTGCATAGCAGACGAAAAAGAGGACGACCTATGCCCCGGCCCGCCATCTTTGTTGGGTTTCCACTCGCTGTCACTGTGTAAATATTGTACATAAACCCCCTTTTCACATCTCCCCGTAATAAGAGGATAACAGATGTTCTATTTCTTTCTTTTCCACACAAACGGACATTGTTTACGCCTCAGGAAAAATAAATTATAGAAAAAACCGCTCTTCAAACAATTTCCCTGTTACCGCTTTTGAGATTGCAATATGACTACTCCCGACACTATTATATTATTCTAGCGCTAACGCAAGGAATGCCTCTTTCTACTTGTGCGTTTATTTTATGTTGTACGCTCGTGAATTCACCGGTATATATACAATGGCATGCTAACCACATGTCCATTCTGATTATTGTATACGTTATCTATGATTGTACTCTACCCCCTTACACAATTCGTCTAGGGGCCTGTAAGGTATCTTAAAAAATGTGGTAGTTTCGCCCGAAAGGCAAAGCATCAATTGCGATTGCAAATTAGTAGAGAGCTATTCGGAGTAGGGATAGTAGTTTTATCGGCTGCATAAACTTGGACACATTCGCTTACTAACGGAATTACCAAGCGTGATGTCTGCGCGCACTAGCAAACGTGAATAGATCACACTCGATGACCGCAGACAACCACTGTCAAAACGCTGGCAGCAAGCGCAGCCGCCACAGCGAGCGAAGGTTCGTGCGGTATGTTGCTTCAACTCTCTGAGCGGCGAATGCACTGCGCATACAAAGATCAGAGCCGTGTGAAGATCGCTTTCGAGATACGGTGCGGGCGACCGCCGCAGCCGGGCAAACTACAAGCGCACTTGTTGGCAGAGTAGAAGCTGCCCCCCTCCCTCCCGCGCTGCCTTTCCGCTTTCTTCCTTTCGCGTGCGAAACTGAGTCGCCAGTTCCCCTTGCTCCCGGTTGCAAGATACGCATTTGGTGCCGCAGCACAGCGTTGCCCCTTCCTCCCTCCCTCCGATACCCCCACGGCCTTTCGCGTGACGGAAGTCGTGTTTGCTCTCCGCCGTGAGTTCGCTCTCCGTGATAGCGCGCGTCCCACGCGCGCTTTCACTCGCACATACGGCGCGCGGCGACGATTTTATCGCCATTGGACGTTATACGGAACCTCACGGCGACGCCGACGGCAGAAATCCGCTTGAAGTGTCCATATAATTGCTATCGCAATAATAAATAAATGACCTCGCAGCACCAGACCAGATCGTACGACCAAGGCTTGCGCACCAAGTAGAAAATAGCACAGGCTATGGGCCGGATCACCGATGTTCCCATGGAAGAAACAAAGATTTCGGTCTTATACACAGCAGCTGATTAGACCTCGCAAAGGTGAGGCAGACACGGTGCAATCTGTAAGTAAGAAATTGTATTTGATCCCGGCCACGGCGGCCGCATTTTGATGGGGGCGAAATGCAGAAAACACCCCTGTGCTTAGACTTAGGTGCACGTTAAAGAACCCCAGGTGGTCCAAATTAATTCGTAGCCCCCCACTACCGCATGCCTCATAATCAAATGGTGGTTTTGGCACGTAAAACACCATAGTTTACAAAAAAAATGAATTTTTTTTTTTTAGGTACAGGCCGGGCCTGGTCAAGTATACGCGGGCCCTGGCTAGGGGGGGGGGGGGGGGGGCTTTCTACTCCGGCGGCGGCGGCTGCTTACGGCGCTGCCGGAGCTGGCGCCGTATCTTGAAGGCGATCTGCGACGTGGAACCAGTGCGCGCCCGCGTGGGCATCTTCAAAGCGATCTGCGATATGGACGAAGTACGCCCAGTGCCGGTATCTTCGTATGTGCTGTGCTTCCGACGTTTAGTTGGCGCTGAAGCGAGAGACGGCACGAAGGTAAATTAGCTCGCTGCTGCTGCCGCGCCTCTTCACCAGAGCGTTTTGACATCGAGTTTCTGCGGTCATCGAGCGAGAAGTGTTCATGTTTACCTGTGCACTCGTTAAACCGTGCTTGTTAATTTAGTTAGCGAATGTTAACAAGTTTATACGGCCAATAAAACTATTACCCTTAGCTCGTGTAGTTGTCTACTAAAAAAACTACTAATTTGCTATCGCAATCGATGCTTCGCCTTTCGGGCGAAACTGCGGCATTTTTATTACGGCTACCGCGGACGTAACACAGGGCTCCAGTGGCAAAATTCAGTTTTGTTCGGCATATTATGTATCTTTAGTGCGTACACATACCCTTGAAGTGAGTTTGCGAGCCTTTAAAACGGCGCGTGACAGGCAGGCATAATGGGGCCAGCCCGAAAAATGTTTCACCCATCGCGGAGAGCTAGTGTCAGAAATGGAATAGAAACATGTTGGAATAGCTTTACGGCATAGCGCCCCACTTCTACTTCCTGCTGTGCATGCAGTGTGTGTATGCAGTGGCCGATTGGAACGCGCAGTAAACTTCAAGCTACAAACGCCGATGGTTTTACGAAAGGTGAAGTTCTGTCCGCGAAATATTTTCGCTCGGTGGTCTCCTTCTCCTGAACGTCTGCTGGTGGTGAGAGGATGGGTACCTGCTTCGAGAGAGTTTATTCAGACAAGCTCCTAAAGCTGGCAATATCAGCAATGTCAAAGTTGTTTAAAGAGTCGCTGTGATCTAAAAAAAGACGGATGTTTCGGGACTTTCCTTTCCGCCGCCGAACAGGCCGGACGTGTTTCGAGCGAGCTCCTCAACAACGACCACCACCAGGCCAGAGCAGGGAGCGAGCGGCGTCCGTCTCGGCTCCCTTTCTCCTCGACCTGGCGGCCGGCCAATGACTCCGACCATTTTCGACCTTTTCGAACCCTTGTGATCTGCTACGCCACCGACGCGCTAAGCATAGCGCGCAACGCTCGACTCCGAGCGCCTGCGCAACGCGCAGCTGCGTTCCACGCCACACCTGCGGCCGACGCCGCCCGTTTTCACCACCTCCGCCGAAACCGTTCGTGACCATCCAAGCCGCCGACATGGCATACCAAGTCGAAGGCGTCTCCATCACCCCTGCTGAGCTAGAAGCCGACTCACGATGGATCCGTGGCGTGAAAGCACACCGTGCCGCGCGGCCCACCAGGCCATCGCCTCAACGCCGCCTGCCTCGCCCCCATCCAAGACCCCTACTCCACCGCCAGCCATCACCCCCAGCACTACCACTCTCCGTCGTCACGCTCCCCTCCCTCGTCTCCCAGCAGAGGACTTCAAAATCGTTTTCAGACCGGAGGGGGGCTTGACCTCCGCACTACCACTAACGGAGCCCTGCTACAAATCCTCTGCACGCTTGCCACCATCGACTATGCCACCGCCCGCACCGCCGACCGTGTACGGATCAATCCGTACAACAACTCCCTGACTATCAGCACCCCATCTGAACCCCGCGCTCGTCTCTACCTTCGGTATCGGAACTCCGCCTGGGTCCCACCTCTTACCCTTTGCGTGCCTACATGGCAGCACCCGACAACGCCCTCCGCGGCATTATATACAACGCGTGGACTCCCAAACCCAGGACGAGATCGTCCAAGATCTACAAGCCATGAATGTCAACACCCCCTACGCCATCGCCGACGCACGCCAGATGGGGCGCTCGCAATCTATCCTAATCACCTTCGTCGGCACTACAACACTCCCCAGTGCCATCGTCTTCAACTGCGGGATCTACCGCTGCCACCCGTTCCGCCCGAAGCCGAGGCCTGCACTAACTGCTGGGCTCCCGGCCACCGCGCGGACGTGCACGAAGCCCAAATCCACCCTCTGTCACCGCTGCGGCCAGCTCACAAGGCAGTCGAGCCCCCGACCTGCGTCCCCTGCTGCATCTTGTGCGGGGAGCCCACGTCACGGGCTCGCGTCCGTGCAAGCTCCGGTTCGACCGGAACGGCCCGTCGTCACCTCCGGCCACCTCTAAGCCTCAGCCTCCCCCAGCGCCACCCACCGGGCCCATCCACAAGACCTCTCGGCCTTCCCGCCGCCGCTCTCCCTCCCGTGGTGCCCGGTCTGCCAGCCGCCACCGCTCCGTCTCCTTCCCGCCTCTGCCAGGTCCGAGGCGTCCACCCCCCCACCACACATCACCGGTAAGCTGGAAATCGCAGCCTCACACGTCGGACCCCCAAACCGCGGCCCTCAAGGCCACTATCGCTGCCCAGCAGCTACAAATTCAGGAGCTGTCGCGCCAGTTGCAGGCCGCGCTAGCGCGTCTGTCCTCCCCCGCTCCTTCTCCTTGCCCAGCTACCGCACCTTCACAAACGCCGCCTCAGCTGGCGCCAGCGAGGAGCCATGAACACGGCACCCTCGGCTGCGTCATCGCGCGCCTCCTCTCCCACCCGCCACCCCCCGCAAAACGCCGATCACCCTCTTCCGATGACGTAGCGCCCGAGCGTGACATCGTTCGCAAACAACCTCCTTCTTGGAGGCGTTTGAGCAGCGCGTCATGGCGCGCTTCGTGCGACTTGAGGAGCGCATCGCCATGTCGACAACCGCGTGGCCACCATCGAATCCCACCTTGCCGCCCTAGACACCAGGGTCGCGGTCCTAGAGGCCCGCCAGAGCGCGACTGAGGCCACCCTCGCCCCTCCGCCTCCCCGCCCCCCGGCACCTACCCCAACTCCGTCCGGTGACCCCGCCATCCATCATGGCCAGACACCCCCGCACCTTAATCTCTGGCAGTGGAACTGTGGGGTTCCGCGGCAAGCGGAGCACCCTGCAGCTCCACCTCCAGAACATCCCTCCCGACACTCTCCCCTCTGTCCTAGCACTCCAGGAACCCCTAGCTCCCGTGAAGCTGCGCGACTACACCTCCTTTCATCCTTCTTCTGAGACCCACCCAAACGTTGCCACCCTGGTGCACCGTAACCTTGCTGCCGTGCTGCACAGCTGGACGTTTCAGGCTGTGCCCATCTCCTCCTCGAAATCCTTCCCCGCCGTCGCACTGAGGCAAGCCTCTTTGTTCTCAATGTGTACAGCCCTCCCAAAGCCCCTTCAGCCCCTCTACTCCTCGTCCTCCGCAAAGCGCTCTCCTGCGCTGGCCGCAACGCCATGGTCGTTCTGGGCGATTTCAACGCACCTCATACTAGCTGGGGCTACCCCAGAACACCCGCAAGGGCCACTCGCTCTGGACTTTCATCCACAATGAATGTCTTTCCGTCCTTAATGACTTCGCTCGCCCCACCAGGATCGGATCCAGTGTCCAACGAGACACCAATCCGGACCTTACCCTCGCCAAAAATGTAGCCGATCCGACCTGGTCTAATACGGGAGTCTCCTTCGGTAGCGATCACTACATCCTCTGCACCACTTTCCCTCTCCCCTCCCTTGCTCGCACCTCTACTCGTCTCACCCAGATAGTTGACTGGGACCGCTTCCGTTCCACTCGTCTTTCTACTTCCTCCTCTGCTCCTATCACCGATCTCTCTGCCTGGACTGAGACCCTTTTGGCAGACGTCCATACTGCCACATCCACACTCCCTGCAGCACCACATTCCACCACGGCAGACAGCCGTCTACTGCACCTTTGGGAGGCCTATCACGCTGTCCACCGCCGGTGGCAGGCTCAGAAACACAATCGCCGCCTGCGCCTCCGTTTGGCCCGGCTCGCGTCGGACATGGAGGAGCACTGCTCCTCTTTCTTCGACAACAGTGGGGCCAGACATGCGACCGCATGGCCGGCAACCTGGGTCTCCGCGACACGTGGTCACTTCTCAGGGTGCTGCTAGACCCTACACACACCAAGCTTCCCAGCACAAGGATATATCCCATCTCCTTCACTCCTCCCCACTCACCGATACTGACTTCCTGGCGGCCCTCCGGGACCGCTACCTCTGCACCGACCCCCCTACAACTCTTCCCGCCTACACCGGTTCCCCCAACCCTGACCTTGAGGCGGACATCTCCCTGGGAGAGGTTCGTGCGGCGCTACTCACGCTCCGCACCACTTCGGCCCCGGGGGTGGACCGCATCACTAACAAGGCACTCCGAAACCTAGATACCCCCTCCCTCGAAGCCCTTACTGACCTTCTCAATGAGCATTGGCAGGCTGGTACTCTTCCTTCCTCCTGGACCCATGCACGTCTTTATCCCCAAACCCGGTAAACTATTGCCCTCGAGCACCTCCGCCCCATCTCTCTCACCTCCTGTCTCGGCAAGCTGTTCGAGCACGTCATCCTGGCTCGCCTCCAGACCTATCTGGATCATCATGACCTATATCCGGACTCTATGTTCGGCTTTCGTCCCCAGTTGTCCACCCAGGATGTCATGCTCCAGCTTTCCGAGATGTCCTACACCCCTCCCACCACAAACGCGCTCGAGCTCCTATGGCGCTGGACCTTACCAAAGCATTCGACAATGTACACCACACCGCCATTTTGGACGCTCTCTCCTCCCTTCATGTCGGACCCCGTGTCCATGCTTACGTGACCGCTTTCCTCGCCCACCGCACAGCCGAGATCTCGTACGGCCCACTTTGTTCTCCTTCTTTCTCCCTTGGCAACAAGGGTACTCCCCAAGGCTCTGTCTTGTCCCCTCTCTATTTAACGTCACCCTCTTCCCGCTGGCACGTGCTCTACGCACTATCCCAGCTCTGTCTCATGCTTTCTACGCCGATGACATCACCCTATGGGTGACCACCGGCAATCTTGGCGACATGGAGACCACTCTCCAGCGGGCGTGGACGCGGTGGCGACTCACGCCCGGTCTGTCGGGTTGAGCTGCTCCCCGGTCAAATCGGAGCTTTTGCTCTTTCTGCCTCGGGGGATGGCCCCCCTGTCGCCTTCTCCACTCACAGTCTCCCTTGACGGCACACCCATCCCCTCGTCTCTACTCTCCGCATTCTCGGACTCTTTTCTTCAGTCCAATGGCAAGCACACCACCCTCATCACTCGACTCACAAACACTGTACACCAGACCATCCGCCTAATACGCCGCATTGCCAACCGTCACCACGGCATGCGCGAACACGACCTCCGCCGCCTAGTCCAGGCCTTCGTTCTCAGCCGCTTCATCTATTTCTTCCGTATATTTTTCTTTCACGCACCGAGGAAGACAAAGTCACAGCCTCATTCGTCAGGCATATAAGTCGGCCCTGTCTCTTCCACATCTACTTCAACGGCTCGGTTACTGTCGATGGCGTCCACAACTCCCTTACAGAGCTGACGGAGGCCCATCGCACGGCCCAGCTCCTCCGTCTCTCCCGCACTCGGCTGGTCGCGCACTTCTCTCTACCCTTAAACTCTCCCTCTTACCCCTTTCCCACCTCACTGCCCATCCCTTCCCACGTCTACTCCCTGCTAACCGTTAATCCCCTCCCTAAATATGCACCCTGAACACCACCCTCCCGTAGAGCACGCGAGCCTCCGCGCTCTGGCGTCAGTACGAACGGCAACCCGCCGTGGCTTACGTGGATGCCGCCCCGTACCGCCACTACCCAGCCCATGCCCTTGCAGTCACTGACAACTCTTTTCGACCCACTCTTACTGCCTCAGTATACACTTCGACCTCGGTCGAGGCCGAAGAGGCAGCTATTGCCCTTGCCATCACGCAAACCTCCGCGGAATACATTTTCAGTGATTCCAAGCCTGCAGTCTACAACTACGCGGTTGGACGGGTGGCATCCCCGCCTCCGGTATCTTGCGTTCCGACACTGTTCCCTCTCGCCCAATCCAAATCATGGTGCCCGCTCACGCGGCCCATCCTGGCAACGAGGCGGCCAATTCCATCGCTCGCGATTCGACTGACCGAGCAAGCCCGCCCCCGCCGGGAATGGATACGCGCGATGCGCTCCTCACGTACCACGATATCACCTTGCACTACCGCCTATCTCGTCTCACCTTCCCCCCACCGCACAATCCCTTTCCCAGCACCACCAACACTTGTGGCGCCACCTTCAGGCCCACACCTTTCTTACTCCTGCACGTCTTGCCCTCTTCCACCCCGGACGTACTCGCCGGCCTGCCGCTTATGTGACAGCTCCCGCGCCGATTACGATCACATCTTATTCTCCTGCCCGGCACTTGCCCCTGCCTCTTGGCACCTAACCAGTCCGAGCAGTGGAGGCTGCTTTGTCCAGCACCGAGCCGGATCTCCAACTCCGGCTGGTGACCTGGGCAGAGGACGTCGCGACTAGGCACGGCCTGGACGCCAAACCGGCAGCCTGAAGGCCGCCCCAACGCTGTTTTAATTTTCATAACTTCGGGCCTTCTCAATAAAAGTTTTCCACCACCACGGATGTTTCGCTCGACAGTCTCTGGTGTTTGAAGTTTGCGGCTGCTTGTGTGCTGCGTCTAAAGGTAAAAAATTGTTACAGTAACGTGCGGTTGTATCCCACAAAAAAAAAAGAAAAAGAAACGTTATCAGGACAGCCCTAAAAGAACGCGTGCTATTCTGTAGATCTCCCCTCTCTCACTGCTCCGTGCCATGGCATGCCATATACGAATTTTAAAACATGCAGGTTGGCTGGTATCAGTAGAGAACAACACATGTGAGCCGACGATCCATTCCAGTAATCCGATATTTGGATTTGTAGTTGATGCTGATTGGCGCTATAGTCGACACCGCAAGTGAAGCCAGAGAGACGCCGATGGGGAACGCTCGCCCGGGGCCTAGCGGATTGCGCGATTACCTCGGAAGTCGGCCTCGGAAGTTTACTCGGAAGTACGCTACGGCCGAGGATGCTCGCCAAGCGAGAAACAAAGTGCGGCGGGAGCGAGGCGTTCGACAGCGGGAGCTGCTTTCCACTGCTGAGAGGATGCAACGTAAAGTCTGACCCCTCAGATCGTACAACTTAATGCATTACCAAGTGCGCAGCAGGCTTTCGCCTTCACGTGTTACAGGAGTGTAACATGTTGCCGATTTTGAAATATGAGCGGTATTCATGCTGCTTCTGCGAAGCCAGGACATTTGAAATGCTCACTGGGCCGACTCTGTTTCGAAAATTACATGCACTTAAGTGCACCACGATCGCAGCCAAAGAGCTGCATTTCATCTGCAGAATCGCAAGTCATAGTTCTGGAAATTTGACTACGAGTTACCCGAATCACTTACAAGTTACAGGATTGATGTGTCAAAGTAGACGAAGAGCGCTGCGTCTTCTTCTTTCCCTCTTTCAGATATACGTGGTCTGGTGACTGGAGTATGGACTGTATAGCCTCGACGACAGTTGTTTAAGGCGTGGCAATAGCTGCTGCTCTGCGCAAACTAAAACAAGCCTCCACAGAATGTGGTTCTCCTTACGGACTTAAGGCTTCGTTGCAAAAACTCTATTGCAGTTTACCGTCCATCAAGTTCCTGCGTAAATCACTAGCCTCGTGAAAGAACTCAGCAACAAAGGCTTCACAGTAAAGTTTCAGTGGATTCCTTCCCACATTGGTTTTGCTGGCAATGAAAAAGCTAATGATCTTGCATACGCAGTGCTCTATCATTCTCCCAAAGTCAAGGCCCCAAAGAGTAGCCAAGCTAAGAAATGTGACAATCGAAATCATTTTGGGTAACTGGCACGCTTCACGTTTCTGCGTGGAAAAAAAGTTCACGCAGAAACTCCACTGAAGTTGCTAAAGGCTCATTCACACCGGCGACTGACAGTGGTCGCGCGACCAAGTTGGTCGCAAAGCGACCAGTCGCAATGGTCGCAATGGTCGCTTTTCTCGAAAAGCGACCATTTTGGGCGAGTCGCTCACTGCGCGATTTTTCAGTCGCGCGACCGTGGTCGCAAAGCTGCTCAACCAATCAGCGCCGCGCCTTAAGTGATGTGTGTCGTCGTCCACGCCAAATGCAATGTCCGCGGTCACGATATGCAGGCTCAGGCCGGTAATTGGTGTCTTGTTTTGTGATTCTGGGACGAAGCAGTTGCAGCAACGTGTCGAATGTACGCGGTCGCATTCGCTGGAAGCTAAACAGCAGGAAAAGAAAGACACAACACAAACCCTTTTCCAGCTGCCGTTCGTTGGATGAGCACGCCACCCAAAGGTGAACAGCGGGTGAACAGCTTTGGTTTAATATTATGCACCGAAACACAATGCGAACTAGAAATTACAACTTGCTCTCGAAATAATCGTTGTCATGCGCACAAAGTTCGGCAGGACGCGGCTGGTGGCCGGTCACTTCACGCGAGCGGAGGCGGGCGCACCCACGAGCGTCGCGTTTCTCGGAGGCTTCCGCGCTGCCACAGCTGACACCCCGGCGGAGCACATCAGCACAGGGACGACGTCTTCCTGTTCGCTCGAATCAAAATCCAGCCATCGCTCGAATCAAAATCCATGGCTGTTGCCGGAACGCGAACCAATTTACACAGTGCCAGCGAAGTGCGCGCTAACTGCGTAGATCCCTAGAATTCTCGCTGAAGAACGAGAATGTCCGGGATTGCGACTTGCAGGTCGCGCTCAGCCGGGCTTGCCGGTGTGAACATCAGTCGCCTTCGGTCGCTTTTTGTTCGCGAGTCGCAAATGGTCGCGCGACCTCCTCAAGTCGCCGGTGTGAATGAGCCTTAAGTATGCGTAAGCATTGTGCAACTTGTCCATATCCACGCAGGACGGTGTCATTATCAATCTTATCAAACTTGATCAGACCACCATAAACGCTTATCAAGTTTATCGATTGTTGTCACCTTATTGGACTCGGTCCTACCCTTATCAACCTGTGATAGCGTATGTCCTGCGAAGCTGTGCAAAACCACCACTACAATTGTGAGGGCGGTATGCAATGCTTTATTGATGGTTCGGATGCTTGTTTTGTGCTTGTTCTTTATTGAAACGTATGCTGTTCTGTGTGTTCTACGGGTGATTTCAACGAGTCTATGCACTGCTCGCTTCACTTTGCTGAGCGCTTGTTGCCTCAGCCTTGCGGAGGTATGAGCCATTTCATTTTTGCTTCTTACGGGTACGAGCCATTGCATTCGTCTTACGGACAGATTTCTCGTTGGGTAGGCTTAGAAATACTTGCGCACTTAAAAAGGACCTTCCACATCGTGCCTGCAACACCTTGTGTTCCCCGAAGGATCAGTTTGTCACAAAAGAGCGCGTAATCGAAGCGCGCTCCGAGTGTCACGCAAGCCAGCAAGCCGGCCCCGCGGCTACTTCAACAGAGGGGGAGAGCGCATACGCCTCAAGCAACAACGGCGCCGAAGCGTCTGGAAGAGACTCGACGAAGCGACGTTAACCGGAGAGAGAGAGAGAGCACACGCGCGCGCCGAGACACGTTCTCACCCGGCGAGTCGACAGACATTACTAACGCGTGAGCATACACCAACAGGATGAGTCATCACCCCCCCCCCCCCTCGAGAATGCTCCGACAGCGGCAGCCGAAGGTACGAGAAAAGAGTAGAAGCTTCCTAGGCTTTGGCCATGCTACGGGATCACGACACCGATAGGAAAGTTCGAGAACGCCTGTGGAAGCTATTGACCCTTTTCGCGGAGCAGTTTGTTTTATGGCGAATTCCATTGGGAGAACAGGAGCACTCAAAAGCACGCTGAAAGTGCTCGTTCCAGAGGCGACGTGTTTCAGTGGTCGAACAGGAGTGGGAGCACCGTCATCCAGTGGTAGAACAAGAGCAGTTTCGCTGCGCCGAGAGCAGCCGGGAGCAGTCCGGACTGCTCTCGCCTAAAAAGCGGAGTACGGAGGAAGTCACGTGACTTAAACCGTCATATCCTCCTCATTTATTTTGCTTCAGCCGGCGCGCGCGGCGCGGCAATGGCGGCAGCCAAGTGTAGTTGGTGTTTTGGTACCGCTTTTTGACGTCGGTGATACGAGCGAGCTTCGCAGCGATTTAGCGACAGATCCTGGCATTTATAGTCCGCCTTGTCTCGTGGATGCGCGGGGGACAGCGGCAGCAAAGCGTCGTCGCCTTGCTGAAGTGCTTGAGACGCTCGACGGTGACAGCAGCGAAAGCTGCTGGAGCTCAACTTCAGATTCAAGTTGCAGTTTCAGATGATCTTCGCGGGCGGACGCTTTGTGGGATGCGTCGGCGCTGCACAAAAGTATGTAGTACGTGGCCGCAAACGGTGACATGATTACGCCCGACAGATTACAAGACGATCACGCGTGTTTTGCCGCTCTCCTGCAGAGAATGGGACGTCGATTGCTTTAGTCACATGGTGCATTTCCTCACACGTCCCCCTCCCACCTGCTCTCCGAACACGCCGTATTCCAGTGGCGGGTCGAGTGTGCCTGCTCTCACTGCGCTGTCGCCCGCCTCCGCACTGCGCGGCGCCCTGCTCCTGTTCTCCCAATGGAATTCGCCATTAGAGAAACGAGATGGCGCTCACGGCGGCGCACCATACGTCTCCTCAGCGACCGCACACGAATACGAAACCATTACCGCTTCTACCTTGTTTCTGTGCGATCAGCTGTCGGAAATGCAACTTATTTTTCGCTTACACACTGTGCTGCAATCATGCTAGATTAAATCATGTGGATTGAAGACGTGTGCAGTAGTTGGCTGCAAAAATAGTGACTGGCATGTTAAGGAATGGAATGAATCTGTGTGGCCAAGTTCGCGAACCGCTGCTGCAACTGTCCGATCGTGTTACCGGCACTTCCGAGATGTACGGCTTTCATCGAGGATACAGAAATTTGCTCATCCGCCAGCCTTGTATCGCTAACCTTCAAAGAAAGGGCTTCGTCCCCAGAACGTCGGCAAGAGTGAGTACCACTCGTTAAACAATGACAAAGACAGTAGCGTTGCTTCCTGTCATAGTAAGTTTCGCGCACGTTATCTATACCATCTGTGCCAAATGTCAGGAAAACTTATGCCCACTCTATCGCCGACGTATCAAGAATAAGTGATGGGCGCACACTTGAATATATGCGCACTGTATACGCACATAAATGACGGACTACACCGATGGCGCACGAATTAATGGTCGAATCTTAATGTTTCGTGACGGTCCACAAGGGTAATCGACTTTCTAGCTGTAATATATATTTGCTACAAGGTATTACAATGTACAAAACAGCTATCGTTTCAAGCCTTGTGCGCAGCAAGAACAAATCTATCGGAACTGAGCACAACCGCGAGCGATTAGACAGAAAATAATCAAATAGTAGCCGCACCGAGGAACTTCACTGAGTCAGAACTGACAAGCCACTGCTGCAAAATATTTCCCAAATAAAGAAGAATAGCAAAGCACACTAATACTGACTGAATTCATGAGCGGATGTTTGGATAGCTTGGATACATATTTAGCACCGCTTTTAGAACAAGCACCATATACGCAGCTTGCGCCGTTTGGACATAGCTTAATCAGCTCCGAAAGCCCTTTTGCATGTTCTCTGAAGCTGTGATCAAAGCTTCGTGTCTTCCACCTAGTCACCGTCTACGATATCTCCGAAAACAGAGGTTTTCTATGTCGCGCCGGCGTCATACACTTCCATTGTAAACAAGGAGGCAACGGAGGCAGTTGAGGCAAGCAATGGACACGTCACCACGTGATCAAACATGGTAGCGCCCACGGGATCGCCGCGAAAAGGGTCAATATAACCGCCGTGCGATAATCAAGGGTGGAATTCAGGAGTTCAGTCCGCCCGGTGAAGTGATGTAACGTGAAGACCGAGCTTCTGCGGAATAAGGGGATTCCTCGGCAAGCTAGTCGACGAGTTCATCGAGCGTCTGCATTTCCGGAAGAAGTTCTTTCTTCGAGATTTGCCCCCGAGTTACGCCGAGATCGTCTGACTCCAAGGCCAACCAGCACGGGTGAATACGATTGGACACTTAGTGTTCCTTTTTATTTTGTACCTTACGTGTTGGACTCTTAGTGGTTGTCGTTAATTATTTTCCTGTGTTTTGTGAATACCCATCTGATTTGTATTGTGTTGTGTCTACTAGCCTAAGTGTGCAAGTGTGTGTGTGTGCATGCCTTGTGTGAAGAATATATTTTGTTGTGTTTTGACAACTGGGCTCTGACTCGGTCTTTGGACAGGAACCGGCGTTCGCTGGCGCACCAGAGGGCCCATTCTTAATTGCTTGCTTTCGTGGGATTATTTTCGGAAGCTGATAATTCGGCTTTAGAATTTGGTCCGGCGTCTGCGCCTCGTTCACCGGGGTCTGTGACACAGTTATAGGCCGAAAGGAAGCTTCCCGTCGTCTTATTGCATTCTTAAGAGAGAGTATAGTCTGATGCACATGTGGTGAAGCACCACAGTGATACTGTAAGAGACGCTCGGGCGGAGCGTCTTAATGCGATTAATGCTGGCGATTAATGCCAGCATTAATCGCCAGGCTAAACCCACCTGTTACTACAACCCACCACCAAATATCCTCGATAACAATGTGGTGAGTTGGGATCTTTCCGATCACTCTCGTGAGTCGTAGTTCGATGTGTAATAAACGTTGAGGGTTTTTAAAGCCAAGCTTTATTTGCAAACTTTCGTTCGTTCAGCGAACTTTCTGTGCTTCCTGCTGTTAACACTAGCGCATGCGGACAACGGTAGCACTGTGCAACATTACGCGGTGGACTGCGCTTAACCGGTTCAGTGCTGTAAAGCTTTATAATTCTTAATTCTGGAAACCGGAACAAAATGGGAGCACGTTGAATTGGAACCAAACTGATATTTCTTTGGTTCGACACCCAACAGTTGGTCGCATCCTCCGACAGTGCAGTGACGTAGAAACCCTGAGTAAAATAAACTGGGACGCCATGATTTTGCATGCTGGCACGAGAACACCCCACTAGTGGTATAAGTCAGTGCTGCACGAGCACTGAGGCAGACAAAAGCCGATCACAGAGCGTGATCGCGCGCTGGAACACGGTAGAAAATGGCATAGTTTCGTTGTCAGCGCGCGCGTCTACCCGACATGGGATAGCAGATGAAACGGAAGTACATCTCTCTTGCTGCGGTGCGAAGTAAAACAAACATGCTGACATTCGGTTTGGGTGTTTTATTATTTCTGTAAACTTTAATTCGTCTATTGAAGCAACAGATTACACAGATAACAGATGCTGCCTTGAATAATTCTGGAAGTGTCACGTGTCAATGTGAAAAACGTCACCCCGCGTGGTTGCTTAGTGGCTATGGTGTTGGGCCACCAGGTCGCGGGATCGAATCCCGGCCACTGCGGCCGCATTTCGATGGGGCGAAATGTGAAAACACCCGTGTACTTACATTTAGGTGCACGTTAAAGAACCCCAGGTGGTCCAAATTATTCCGGAATCCCCCACTACTTCGTGTTCATAATCAGATCCTGGTTCTAGCACGTAAAACCCCATAGTTTTGAGCAACGTCACAGCAGATACTTGTACGTAGGCGCACTTGCGGATGTACGTCATCTATCCGTCTTGGAGCGCGGCTCCCGCGAGAAGGGCAAACGGCGTTTAGTTTGAAATTTCAGGTGTTTCTGCGGCGCGTAGCGATGTAATACTTAGCAGACACGATTGTGAGCGCGCATTGTATCCACTGCGCTTGTCAGCTCAATATGGCCAGATCTGGTGAGGGGTCCTTTAAAGGGACACTATAGGCAAACACTAAGTCGACGTGGACTGTTTAAATACCATTCCAGAAAGCTCGCAACGCTTGTTTTGTGCAAAGAAAATACTTAGTTTACGAGAAAATTGCATCCGAACGGTTCGAATACCCTTGTGGCAATTCAAATCTCCCGCTACGCCAAACTGGGAGTTGCATACGCCAACGCCGCCCTTTGCGGCCGTGGGTGGGTAAAACGGCGCCCGACAGACGGCGGTGCGTTCTGCCGCTGCTTTTGGTCAAGCGGCGTGGACCGTTCGGGCATCCCGCGACATCGCTTCTTTATTATATGATCACACGGAAGTGGAATCCTCTGCTACTTGCAGTTTGTGCGAGGTTCGCGAGCCAGGAAAACCAGCGCAGTACTACGCGATAACGAAACTACTGAAACGCGAAAGCGCGGGTGGCGCAGGGTCGAGCGAAAACGAAACCTTTCGACCGCCAGCGTCGTTGTCAACGGTATAATGTGAATGAGTTTTTTCCTAAAAATGAAGTAGAACTGGTCAATTAGCATTTTCTTTCGTCTTCTAATACAGTACAATGATGTTTTTATAACGAGTGTGTGGTTAAGTACTACTGACACAATTTAAATGAGGAATACCTTCGTCATCGGCCATGAAACTTGAATGTCCCGGGGGAGTCTCTAATCGTGGTCTGCATTTACCTCAATTTCTCGATTACTAAGGCTCCGTTCGCGATAATATTGACGCCATAGAGATACTCGAGCACTAATTCATCACTTTAGCTTTACTTGGTATTTATTTGCCTTTAGGTGTTCCTTTAAGACCTCAATATTTATTTTTGACACTACCCCACATATAACCAATTGGCATCAACACAACTGAATTTTAATTGAATTTGGTTGAGAAAATCTTGAAAAGTCTCCTTGTATATTGCTTCGCTCCGCGGTTATATTTCAGCGTTTTCATATGCCAAGTTATGTATTCTTAACGCCTGCACCCCATATACCGCAGTTCAACTTCAAGAAGTTCCTGGAAAGTGGCCAATACTCAGATGTGGAGTTCGCCGTAAAACCAGAGAAGTTTCCCGTCTCGAAGACCTTCAAGGCCCACCGGCAACTCCTGGCACTGAGGAACGAGGTGTTCGCCGCCATGTTCTACGGTCAGCTCCCCGAGAAGGACGTCGTGGTCATCACCGACCTCCATCCTGATGGCTTTTCCGGCCTTCTTAAGTGAGTTCGGTGAAATTGTGTCAAACAGTAGTCCATAGCCGAATCGGTTTGCTGAATTCACCCCGCGCGAATCAACAAATATACGAGGCATTTTTTAAAACTATTTTTAAAAAAAGAGCCAACCTAGTGTCAACATTGAAGAAGACAACGTCGACGTACACCCGTGAGTAAAGGTATACGGACCACAGGGTCGCCGAAAATTAACATGCATAAACTGAAACTGGCGAGTTCCCTGGAAAGTTCGCAATGACAAGTTTGGACTGTAGTACTCAATTTCAAGTTTCATTCACAGGCAGTTGAAAAAATCGGCTTTTTCGCGCAGTCCCTGGTACGTATACTTTTGCTCACGGTTGTACATGCATGGTGGTTTAAATGAATTCATGATTAAACGTTCACTATGCGCGGCCATGATACGATTCACGCATTTGGCCAAGAGACAGTCTTCGCGAGCTTCGGCCGTGTTCTTGGCGCGCGGTTTAGCAAGACGAGCTTCGCGCTTGTCGGCACTCTCACTTAACCCGTCGAGCACACGCAGCCTCGGCGCACACAGACCTGCAGACACGCGCAAAGCTACAGAGACTAGTAATCCCAAGGCTCCGGCCCGACGCACTCGGGCACTTCGCTTTATTTGGCGGAGGATGCGGCAGTTAAGTTACACCCCCTTTACACGGTCACCCTGAATGGCCATTGAAATAAACCGCAGTTGAACTGGCATTGAAGTGAATGACTGTTATGGCACGCGGAAGCGGCACGGCAGAGGGTGCCAGCTACGCAGGCAATCATGTCACTCCCCGTTTACGGCTAATATTTATTTATTTATTATTTATTTATTTATTTATTATTTATTATTTATTTATTTTTATTTATTTATTTATTTATTCAGTTACCTCACAGGCTCCCGAAGGAGTATTGCGTGAGGGGAGGGTACAGGAAATTAGCAAAAAGGAAAAAGGAGTACAAAGAAATTATACATTGTTAGCGGGTAAACATGAATCGTTCTCTTCTTGATTCTATGTTGATTATATCCTTAGCTGCTGTCTATAGCTATTCTCTATATGAGAGGCATCATTTCATATCATTCTCATGTTCATGCGACACCTACAATGTCGCCTTACCGACCGTTTACTTCTGGAAGTGATTACAAGATACCCAGACCCCCAGATATGCCAAACCTATGTGAAGCGAGCTAAGACGTTGTCTTCAAAAAAAGAAACATATCTTGATGGGATTTATTATTGAGATAGTAAATAAAAAAGGCGAAAGCTTGCACTAGGCCGCGCAAAGCTCAAGACACAGCGAAGCTGGCCGATTGATTGCGTCTCTTGCTTGTAGCTAGGTTGAACTTGGCAATGTCGAGGTTTAAACTTGGTTGTAGCTAGGCCTATAACTCGTGTACGTCATCTGTGCTAGTACTGGAAAGGTGCGCTGCGCCATCAATGCCACCGCCGCCGCCACAGCTGGTATGACGTCATGCTCCGCCGCACCTCCGCGCACCTTTCCAGTACTACCGCAGCCTTTCCAGTACTAGCGCAGATGACGTACGCGAGTTTAAACCTCGACATAGCCAAGTTCAACCTAGATACAAGCAAGAGACGCAATCGATCGGCCAGCTTGCTTCGCTGTGTCTTGAGCACGGTGTAAGTGGGGACACTTCTCGGCTTCTGGTGCTTGGCGGGAAAACCGAAATGATTGACTGACGCGCGAAAGTAGGTCACCGTGGTGAGGGGACAGCGTGGGGGAGAGGGCATCACCTTGACCACGGTGTAAGACTCTTTAGGTGGGGACACTTCTCGGCTTGCCTGCTAGACGCGATCGACCAGATAAAGTAGCAAGGGCGCGCGTCTATCTGGGGCGGTGACGGCAGCGGGTACCTATCGGTGGAACGACGCAACTTCAGTTAGAACGCAGGCGAGAGCTTGTGCCGACAAGGAACGCGCTCATGCCCTCTCCCCGGTCACCTACTTTCGCGCGTCACTCAGTCACTTCGGATTTCCCGCGAACCGCTGGTTGCTATAACAACGGGAGATTAAACCAATAAAAAGTTTTCTGTGTTGAAGTTGCGTCGTACTGCCGATAGGTATCCGCTGCCGTCACCGGGACGGTCGGCGCGCGCCTTTGCTACTTTATCTGGTCGATCGAGTCTGGCGAGTGTCCTCACCTAAAGAGTATATATCTTACACCGTGACCTTGACTAAGCAGATACGGCGACGCGACGCCGCTTGCGGACGTTGTTCTCTGGCTGCTTGTGGTATCCGAGCGTCCCTTGCCCTCGCAAGCTCTCGCCTTCGTTTTAACTGAAGTTGTGTCTTCCCGCTGACAGGTATCCGCTGCCGTCACCGAGCCGACAGACGCACGCCGTTGCTACATTATCTAGTCGATCGCGTCTCGCCAGTGTCCTCACCTAAAGAATATATATCTTACACCGTGGTCTTGAGCTTTACGCGGCCTAGTGCAAGCTTTAGCCTTTCTCTCTCTTTCTCTCTCTCTCTCTCTCTCTCTCTCTCTCTCTCCTGGCTCAGCGCGCCGCGGAGAGAAGACAGGCGGTGGTCGGGAAGGGAGGGAGCTGGGGAGGAGGAGACCGCGTGCGCTTGCGCCACGCCGCCTTCCTGGGTGTCGCCGCTCTCCTGGTTGCCATGGCTACGGTGCGGCAGTTTCTTGGTACGAAACACGAACCACACATTAAGGCTGGCTTAAACAGCTTCGCTGTTAATATGCGGACATTCCGGGCTCACTTTCGACGTCGACGTGCAGTCCCCAATGGAGTACGAATGCAGGAAAAAAAATGTCACAGTTTCGCCCTAAGGGCGAAGCAATGAATGCGATAGCAACACAGCAATGTCATACGAAGTAAGGTGAGCGGCTTTGGTAGCAATATGAATTGCAGTAAACATGAGCTGATTAAGTAAGCAGGTGTGCAAGTCGACCGACATGACGAGAGACTCGATGACCACGAGAAGGCGCGTGTGAAACGGTGGTGTTGATGAGAAGCGCTTCCCGTGGGCAGCGCGTGCGAAGGGACACACCTGTAGCGCTGCACTGCCGACCCGGGCAGCATTGCATGTGTAGCGTGCGTTGGAAAATGTGGCCCGACTATTACTGATTGAACAAGCGTGGTGTGAGCGCGCACAAACAAACATGAATAGATCACACTGAATGACTGCAGACAACGACTGTCAAAACGTTGGCAGCAAGCGCATACGCCGCAGCAGCGGGCGAAGGTACGTGCGGTCTATCGCTTCAACGAAAACTGAGCGGCGAATGCACGGCGCATAAAGGTCAGAGCCGTGCGTGTGGAGATAAGCGACGGTGCGAGCGAGGGACGAGCGCGGTTGTTGGCAAAGTAGAAGTGCGCCCCCCCCCCCGCTCCCTCCGGCGCTGGCTTCCCGCTTCCTTGCTTGCGCGTGGGAGATTGAGTGCGTTCGCTCTCCGTGATAGCGCGCGTCCCCGCACGCTTCCGCTCGGGCATACGGCGCGCGGCGAATATTTTATCTATAGGGAACCTCACGGCGACGACGACGGCAACGGCGACGCCGACGGCAGAAATCCGGTTTGAAGTGGTCCATATAATTGCTATCGCAATAAAATGAGCCGAATGCGCCGTATGTTCGCGGTCATGTAATGCAGTGAGTGGGCGGGCATGGAAGGGCGCGCCGTGATAGCGCAGACTTCTTACGCGCAAGCGTAGATGCCCCGTCTGTCAAATCGGCGAGTGAAGCGATCGCCGGAGGAGGAAGGCGCCTGGACATAGACAAGAGGATCGCCGTGTTCGCGCCATTTCCGTTTGTGCTTCGACGTCGTGGTGCTCGCTGTGCGTGTTCGCGGCGTCCATACGGTTGCACGTGACCCGCGTTCACGAAGTGAAACGTAACTGTAACTTTTAAGCATGGAAGGATTCTAGCTCCGTTGTCGGCGACCTTCAAGTGACCTTGAGCCAAAAGCCAGAGCCGTTATCGGGCACTCAAACGAGAACATCCGCCCATCGTTGCAAGAACAAAACGAGATCATCTGGGCAACCAGTCAAAAGTTAGGTAAAGGCGGTCTCTGGCCCCCAACCCTTTGTACAGCACCGCATTACATACGCTAGCGAGGCGATCTTCTGACGCGCTCGCTTCCCGTTCGTCTAGTGAGCTAGGTCGCGTTAATTATTCGAGTTTTGGAGACGCGGCATAGTTATAGTTAAAATGGGGAATCGATGAAACGTTCGCTTTAGAACATGCAACGCGCTTCCGCTGCCGGCGCTCCTTATCGCGCCAGCGAGTGCGTCGGTAATCGAGTGAGATCTGGTCAGTCCGTGGGTCACACATGCTTGTTTACTTCGTAAGCGAATGTTTACAGCTATTTACTCGGTCTATATATCTACAAACGTTACCTCGGGTAATTGTCGAATTCTTCGCTGTCACTATCAATGCTTCGCCCTTCTGGACTTTATTTCGGGTCTATTTTTTTTTTTTTTTATCTCTGAGGCAAGCAAAAAATTCGCGTCAGGCCACCATCTTTCTCGGCTCACTCCTCGCACCAGCAGTACTCACCCACATCACGCGCCGCGCGGGTCGCTCGTTTTTTTTTTTTTTTTTTTTTTTCGCCCTTGGACGGAGGTTGACGACCCCGGATAAAATTCTCCTGGAGTGTCAGTATAATTGTTGTCGCAGTCATATCAACAAAAAGATATACAAGCCTCAACAGTATCGGCAAGTTCTATCAACAGGTGTTGTCTGAAAAGGCTAGGGCGGATCGCTAATTGTTCTTGAATTCCAGGCTCTTGATTGTCGCGTTTATTCCAAGTGCGCGGTATCAGCTAAAGACTTCCTGTCACCGTTCTGAGAATGCGCCGCACCCCGGAACTATAGTGTTCGAAGGTCTCCACTGCACAGCAGTTCTTGCATGGGTTCCTGTCCGCGAGATCGAGGCATCGAAATGCACCTCACTGTGGCCGTGCACTGCACCTGACACACAAACCGAGCAATTCCAGGGGCGCTATAACGTAAAATGATTCCAAATTCCTGACGTCAAATTTACGTAACCACCGACGCAAGCATCGAGCGGTGACCCGCAGCGTTGTCTGAACAACCCAATCAAACACTCTCCTCGTTTATAGGTCACCTTTGTTCGCTTTCAAAACCAATAACATTGTCTACACTCAGCGGTTTTTCTTATCTAATTGGCTGACAAGAGGCGAGGAGCACGCTCTAGTGGAGAGGGTTTCGATGGGGCCGAGCCAGCACAGTGAAAATAGATAACCGCATAAGAGGGTGGTGCCGGCTACTCCGACTGGTCAGCTTCGCCTTACTTAGCTTGCGGTGGCTGGTCGAAAATCGCGGCGGCATGCAACGGAAGGATAAGAATGCCGCTAAAACGGATCCTCAGCAAGGAAGAGTTGGCAGACGATGTCGTATGCATGCCGAAAGGGCTCGATAACGTTTTACTGCCACGCAAAAGGTTTATCACGCGCAAATAAATATATGCTCACCGGCAGGTACGAGTAGCGAGGGCCTGAGCGATCGGCCGGCAGCATCTTCTGTTCCTTTCGGAACGGGGCAGTCTGTGGCTATTCAGAAAAGCTTTCAGTTTTGTTCGGCCTATTAATGCATTTTTTTCGCGTACACGTCACTTTGTCGTGGTGAGCTTTCGCGGTTTTGTGAGGTCGCGTGACAGCAGATGAAGTGGGCGTAGCCAGAAAACATTGGACCAATAGTAGAGGGCTAATGGTGAAAAGGCGTCGAACCAGGAATGATTATTTTTCTTTTGTGCGGTTTAATCATGCATAATCAGCGTGTACACGTTATATCAGATGGGGAGCTATCGCGGTTTACGTGACGTCTCGTGACAGACAGGCGAAGTTGGGGGTGGCCCGAAAATGTTTTGACCAATCGTGGAGGTTGATTGCAGAAATTGGAATCAAAACAGTTTGGAATCATTTTACGTTATAGCGCCCCGGCACATCGCTGCCGGGAAAGTTTGTAGCACTCGTCTCGGGCAGCAGCCCCCTGCACGCCGGCGGTAAACTTTGCCTCACTGCCTGCCACATCTAAGTTTAGTGCTCGTTAAAATCACTTGCGGAGGATGTTCAGCGGATTTTGGACGGCGTAATTTAGTGGGGTCCTTGCATGCAATATGCATCTCGGCTATTGCTTTCATCGTTCCAGGTACCTGTACACGGGTAAGCCTAAGATGAAAAGCACGGAGGAAGCTATGTACACGAGAACAGCGGCTGACAAGTATCTTGTGCCGTACCTGGCCTTTGCCTGCTCCGAGTACATAAGGAGTCACGTGACGGCCGAAGACGTATGTCGCGTCATCGACTACACCTTGCTGACCGGCGGCGAGGACATCGACAGCGCCGTGGGGCGCCTTCTCGAAGAGCGTCCCGAGACCGTCTTGGCGTCGGACGCTTTCACCGACTGCTTGGAACAGACGGTGCACTACGTTTTGGACAAGGTGGCAAGTGTTTACATGGTCGCATCGTTTTTTTTTTTAAACGCAGTGCTAAAGGAGCCTACAATCACCGTAATACTTTGCCCGTAACACTTTAAGCACATTTTGCTTCTCCTAAGAAGTGTGCTGGGAATTTTTTGGTTGGCACGCCCTGAATGGGGGAGGGAGGGAGGCTAGCTTAATGCGTTTTTTTTTTCTTTTTTTTCTTTTTACGTAGCATTCGGTATTTGCTTCTACCCGCCGTGATTGCATCGTTGCTTTGTTCCGCTGCTAAGCACGAGGGTGCGGGATCGAATCCCGGCTGCATTTCGATGGAGGCTAAATGGAAACACGCCCGTGTCTCGTGCATCGGGTGCGAACCCCAGGTGGTCAAAATTAATGCGGAGTACCCCCCTACGGCGTGCGCCTCATAATCATCTAACCTTCTTTTTTTTTTTTTTTTTTTTTGTGGATGTAGGCGTTTAACTGCGCAGGTTAGCTAAGGACGCATAATAAAGCGAACAATTGACTCTTTCGCCAGCTTTCGTGGTCGGCTGTGTGTGGCTGCAGCGGTATAGGCCGTGTCGAAACAGAGACGTCAAGGGCTCGCCTTACGGTGTGCGCTTGTTTCCTAACTCCACCTGTCATGGCTCCCTTGAGGCACACGTGCTGTCCACCAAAATAACAGGTTCAGATGTAACGGTTAACGGCTCTGTTCTTTGCGAATCACGCTATGGGACAGCAAACGCTACGTAAATATTTTCACTCTATCATACCTCTAATAAAGCCAAAGTCTTTCTTGAAGCGTTCGGGTATTCGCTGGCATATTGGCAATCATCGTCGATGATTTCAGCACAAAATTTAAATTTTGGCTGTATTTGTAAATCACGCTTCGGCAAAGAGCAACACAGCTGTTACCGTGGCGATAAGCTTAGTATGCCACAATTAAGCAAGTTATGAAATTCAGGCGGCGCCGTTGCCCTTTCGTTCTTGCTTCGGTAGCAATCTTGTCGGGGATTTTACTGTCTGCCAGTGTACAGGAGGTCTGTGTTGCATTTCAAAGCATCCAAATAAACAGCGTAGCAACTTTTCAAAATATCGCTTCACCAAACGGCCACAGTTAAGACAATGTCATAAACGTTTGTCCTGCAACCTGTTGATCAACCTTTTCTCATCAACAGTTTGCGATTATGTAGTATTTAAAGAACTCTTTACCACTAGGTACATAAACGGGTTAAACGTTGCTATTTAGTCTCCCTTTGGATGGTATTTTAAGAGGAAGCTTTAGCCCGGAGATCCTATTTAAATACATGGGAAAAGAAAGATTGCACTAAATTTTATTAGATTTGTTGCATTTAAAAGAAAAAGTTAAAGTATAGTCACTGTTGGAAGCGAAATTTTCACTTACGCCGGGAATTCTTCATTAAGAATGGTTGGAAATCGCACATTTTCAGATAATGAAACTACCAAGTTTACAACTCTGTAATTCAGCAATGAAAGAGATATCACAGTTCTGTAAAATGCCTAAATACTGGTAAATCTAATGCGTAGAAAATATGTGTATTATACCTTTCTCTCAATTACACCACTAGTATGTGAGTGGCCCTTTTTCAAAACGCTTGTAAACGTTGTAACAAATTCAGGTAAGCTGCAAGTTCATATATCGAATGTCTCTCCTTTTAAATCTCCTAAAACGTGCAGTTTACGGAACTGCAATATCCATTTTTGGTGCAGAGATACGATTCATAAACATCGCCCTTTTATCTTTCTTAAGCTTGCCAACTTTTGCTATTTATAAAAAAAAAACAGGGCCTAAATCAAATTTTGTTTCAATCAGCCACTAGAATTAAGCTTTTTCCCTGCTGTGCAAGAAATTTGGTTCAGATCGCTCCAGAGAAAACATTTCTGCGCGTTACATGTGAGTTGGCCCTGAGCTAAAGTTGCCTCTTGACTTAAGTTTTCCAAGAAAGTGCATCACTTTACCGTCCATAATTTGAAAGGTAGCGCCAAAACACGAGAAGAAGTGCAACGAAAAAATACATCACAATCGGCGGCGATAAAGTGAGAACAATCGGAAGAGATTCCCTTAACAACTGAACAACCCTTAACTCGCTCTGCCTTCTGTCTCCGTAAGAGTCAACCGGGCATAATTAGGATGGACTGCACGTTCTTTTTTTCTTTTTTTCCACAATTTTCGACTTCGTGACCACAGGTGACCAACGTGCCGGAAATGTACGTGATCCTTGCGGTGCACCGATGGGCTCAATCATTCTGCCAGAAAATGGCCACAACCAGCGACAAGCCCGTCGATCTCAAGACAGCCATGGCCCCGTTCCTGCCCAAGTTGCGGTTCCTGGCACTGACACCGGAGGAGTTTGTCACCTTCAACGCTTCCGCCGACACGCGCGACGTGCTGGACAAGGACGACGCCTTCGCGATCACGAGTCTGCTTTATGCAACAAGTCCATCGATATGCCATCGTGGGCTTGCCCGGAGAGAAAGCCGCGCTGTTCGGCCCCTCAAAATGAGTAGCCAGCTGCTTTTCGCCTGCGGCAGCGTCGAAACGTTGTCGCTACCTCGTTTTAATCAGCGCCGATAGTAACTACCGTGTGAAGTGCACATATAACCACACTGTTTAGCATACTGCGGATACTGCAGCATTTTTCTTTGTGTTGTAACCTTTGAAAAGTTTCACTACTTGGTTTCTTTCCTTTCTCTCCCTCTCTTTCGTTACCACAGCATGGGGCAAAAGCAAGGACGTGCCACCGATTTTCTCTGTATTTTCTATTGATATCATGCGACCTTCTTTAGTATGGTCAATGGCGTGTGCGCAAAATGTGTCGAGGTTGGTTATCTCGTAAATTGTAGACCGGGCTTCCTTTAGTCTGCTGCCATGATTCGGTGCTTGTCCGTGTCTCACTCTCCCGGTGTTCTCGCGCTTTCGTGGTCAAAATGAATGCTCTCCATCTAAGAGATGGCCGTGCTGTTCATCTGTTCTTGCAGTTTATCTGTTACAAATAGCTTCAGTGCCTAAGGGCATTACAGAAATTACTGGACAGTTGCAATACAAAACCCTGCAAAAAAAAAAGAACATTGCAAACAAAAAGTTATCTGAATGGGAGAGTATTACAGTGCCCACTCTGCTATTTGGCTCAGTGCAAAACTGAGAAGTCGCGGCTAGTTTCTTGTTCTAGTCAGTGGTGTCCGACTGCTTCACACCATACGTAAATCATTTTTATGTATTGTCACGAGTGTTTTATATATTTCAATATTTTTTTTCAAAGGCGGGTGCACTTCAGTTTCGCCACATTTCCCACAGTGCTGGCTTGCATATGTCATTTCATTTTTATGTGCGCTCATAAGAGCCAGTTCCATATGTAACGTCAGCTGGTGATGGTTCAGTCATAGAATATTTGCTATTCGTAGGCCCACTCGCCCATCCGCTTTGCGCAGTTGCGTATGATGGTCTTGTTCGTTATAGCATTTTGACTGTGATAATATCACAAATACGTGCACAAAATATGTGCGTTACTCATTTTGTTATATTCTGTGCTTCACTGGATTTCGTTTATCTTTTATATCCTGTGATATTGTCTCTGTAAGACAACTAAGTTAATGAGTTTCGAGGACTGACACTCATGATGTACTCTTCATCATTATGTTACCTGAACTACTCAATAAAGAGTTACATGTTCGCTTTGCAGTGTTTCACGTGACATGTTGTTTAACTCGATCACACGACCGTTCCCCGCAGAACTTTCAGTTCTTGGGAGTTCTCCATCGTCTACATCCACAGCTGTTACAGATACTTTCTAGTCGAGATGGGAACTTGCGTGAAATGGGAACCTTCGCGACGGCATTCTCAATTTCGAGCACAAACAAACGACAGCGACCGAACTTTTCGGCAGTCACGGTTCTTTCCAACGTGATCCTTGCATCACAGCAGTCCTTTAACATTGACCTATCTTTTCTAATAATAGCTCTCAAAGCCTTAGGCCTAAAAACGAGTGTATGGGGAATAAAGAAAAATCACTCGAAACTTGGAATATAGAACGCAGGAGTAATATATTGGTTAAGCGCTGTCTTTAAGGCGTTGACGTCAGCGAGCAAAGCAAGCAGGCAGGTATACGTTGTTGTGCAATTTAGTCGCCAGTTTTCAGTGCAAGGGAGTCGACATATAAAATGCTGCGACTTCAACGCACGCCAAATTTAAACATGTCATTGCTGGAGGATTTTAGGCGAAGAAGGGTGTTTCGGGGTGGTTAAAATGCTATATTTAATACGTGCACATGATGTTTTTCGGCATAAGGAAGGCATACCATGACTGTTTTTCATTTGGATGATGCTGGAGATACAAGGTTACAGTAATAAGCGTACAAATTTACCGTATTTATTGTAAAATACGCCGGCATTAGTGGGGCTCTTTTTTTTTCGAAATGGTACCCAAAATGCACTATCGACCTATATTTATGACCGGAAATCTAAGCCTATATTCGTTAACAAAGCTAGCAATAGCACCGCGCTAATGCAGTTTCATTGTTGCGGATGCCTAAATGTCAGTCAGGAGATTATCCAGACTGGCGTTAAGAAATGCTGCATTTATTTATTTATTTATTTATTTATTTATTTATTTTTTGTTTGTTTGTTTGTTTGTTTGTTTGTTTGTTTTATTTCTTTAAAATACCTTACAGGCCCGAAGAATGTACATTGTGTAAGGGGAGCTTCAAAATTTTACATGGTATAAAGAGCATACAATTATACAGAACATAAGAGCACTTTGTTAATAAGGTTAATTGATTCTCCCAATACATGGGAGAATCAAGTTTACACAAACACTAAAATCCTCATATCAAAATATTAAAAATGCATATAAGAAGCAAAGCATACAACAAGTTATCAAAGTAAGAAATGCGTGTTTATATCGAATTTTTCTTTGTTAGCTTCAGCTACCGGGATATCGGGAAGGTCGTTCCACAAGCACATGACACGTGGAAGCGCAGATGAGTTAAAAGCGTCCGTTTTACCATAGATGCGCGTGAAAGAAAGATGATTATGTAACCTTCGTGAGGTGAATGGGGAGGCTTGCACAGCTATTGGAGATAGCCCTGGTGGGTGAACGTACCTGTGAAACAGCAATAAAAGTGCTACATCGCGACAAGTGTTCGAAGAAGGAATTGATAAATTGTTTTTAATTTGCACTGTGCTTTCGTTCTAGGTGTAATTTTGCGAGATGAATCGAGCGGCTCTATTCTGGACTGATTCCAGCATAGCGATTAAACTTCATCCGTAAACTCTTCGTTTGTGCACTGTTCCCCCAGCCTGCTTAATATTGCTCTGCCCGATCGGGGTTGCTGAGGCGCTCCCTTTGCGACATCCACACTGCCGCCCGCACTTAAGCAAAGGTATGTAGGCCTAGAGCCAGTAGCCTTTCTGTGGGTGTCCCATTTGGGAGGCCCAGTGCCGCCTGTACTTATCATGGCGTCTACCTGCCCCTCTTCATCCTTACTGAGCTCATGGTACGGCAGACTATATGTTCGCCGGCTCACTACGAGGGCACTGCGTGTCTAAGCGTCTCGGTTTCTCGAAAGCATTTCCTATTTAAGGTGGCCCTATGCATCATACGGGATATTTGTTTTATCGTTGTGGTAAGCTTTGCCATTGCTCTGTAGCCAGAAGCCAAGAATCCTCGCTTTCTGGACTTCATCGGTACGTTGATTATCCAGAAAAACGTCTACGGTCCCGTTACTTTTGTATCTCAATATAAATATTGTTGGTACAGAGCAACAATTTTTGGAAGGAAACAAAGAGAAAGGAAAGAACGCTGATTTTCAACGCTGACTTACTTTCCTGTCTCTTTGTTTCCTTCCCAAATTGTTGCGCTGTATCTACGATATTTAGTATGAACCAACTCGCCCAAATCAAGATGTTTCTGCGGTTGGTTTTTATCGCCGTCCATGTAGTCTTTTAAGCTCGGACTTGTATGTCGGCTGCCTTTTGCAATGTCTGTTCTTTTTGGCCGAGGGAGCCGTATATTGTTCAAAGCGTAATGTTAGCGGCGTATATAGCATACCCTATAGGTTGGGTATTTCAGTGGCGCACCGAGGGGGGGGGGGGGGGGGGGGGATGTTCGGGTGTTCTAACCCCCCCTCCCCACGCGTCCAGCCCCACCAGGCCAACGTGTACCTTCAGTGCTCTGTTCTCATTGTCATTACAATTCAGGAGGTGGCTTGAGGTCGAATTTACCTGATTAGCAAAAAACACTCTATCACTACGCGCACTGTCTTCTATTTATTCACTCACTCTTAGATTACTTTGAGTAAAACGCTGAAGAAATAAACATCGTCATCATCCTTGGTGTCATTATTAGTATAATTATAAGGTTTTTTTTTTGCTGTTGGATTCCTGTGGCTAAAGCAAGGAAATTGCATATTATGCAAAGTGCTTGCTTCCCCCCCTGGCAGAGATCCTGGGTGCGCTACTGGGGTATTTGGTCGAAGGCTTTCGCGAGTTTCCTCATACCTATATTGAATAGGAGGGGTGACAGTAGTATTGCGCCTTGCGGTGTGCCTTTGTTCGGCATATCGACTGTGTTGGATATCGTCTGACCAGGGCCGATGGTGGCTGTGCGATTGGTTAGAAATGACTTGATATAGTTATAAATCTTCATGCTGCAACCAATCTCGTTTAATTCTGCTTAGATGGCGTCATGCATTATTGTGTCAAAAGCGCTTCTGACAGTGTCAGGACTAGGTGCTCTCCTCCTTGAGGTATGTTGTTCATGACCTCTTCCTTTAGTAAGAGGAAAACATCCTGAGTGGACAGGCCCTGTTTGAAACCGGACATGTTTCGGGGAAACAGATTTTGTTCGTTCATATGGGCGCTTAGTCGCGAATGTATGAGTTTTTCATAGAGTTTTCCCATGCATGACGGTATAGATACTGGTCACAGATTGTAGGGTAGGCCCGGGCTTTGCCTCGTTTCGAATGAGGATTATTTTAGCTTCCTTCTAGGTCTCTGGTACTGTGCCGGACGCCCAGACTTCCTCATTGAAGAAATTGGTGAGTTGGCCTAAGACTTCATCGCTCATGTTTCTCAGCGTTGCGTTTGTTAAATAATCCGGTCCCTGAGCCGTATTCCGCTTTGCTGCCTGTGCTGCCGCGAAAAGCTCCGCCTTCGTTATTGATGCATCTAGCGTTTGGTTCTCTCGTCCGTTATATTCTACGTTGCACGGAGGGATCTTCTCGTTTACCTGTTATCGCATAATTAGTGCTTGCAAAAGCTCCGGCTCCGTTCCTCTGAAATCACTGCTAAGTTTCTGAAGGGTGTGGCTGGTAGCCATCTTGGTCCTATCTGGTTCTGGCATGCTGCTTACGCCCGCCCCTATTGGGATTGGGGTTGAGACGGAGTAGCCGCTCGGTGATTAAGTTCGCGAGCTGGCGCTATCCGCTCTTTCGTTACCTGCCAGGCCCTGATGGCCCGGGCGCCAAGTCAGCTTCAGCTTGTGCTGGTGGTGTATACGTCTTAGGCGAATTTAGTGTATCGCTAAGGGAGTCGCAGAAACGAATCCAGCTATCCGCCTCGAGCTTCCGCGCATACTCATTGGCTTGCTCTAAAATAACCGCGATTCTCCTAAGGTGCTTACGGTGGAGGTTTTGTTTTTTCCATCTTTTCGTACGCCCTTGCCTGCTTTTCCACTTATGTAGAAGGCGGCTGTCGACAACTGGCGTATCTGCGGTTGTCGTTAGTTGCTTAGAGGTGTTCTTATGTGCTTCTGTTATGAAGTCCACCCATTCACTGGCGTTACTGGGGGTGCCATCGGGTATAGGGCATTTCCTGTAATTAACCCAATCCGTAATCGTTACCTGGCCTGTCGATCGTTTAAAGTTCGGAGAGGCTGTGTACATGCTAATGATAAAGTGATCACTACCCAGGTTTTCTTCTAAGTTCGCCCAGCTCGCTTTCCGTACGTTGCATGTGAAAGTAAAGTCGGGGAAAGTGTCGTTGCTGACACTATATACCCAGCCTTGTAGGCGACACCGGCAGTGTTACTAGCTGGAGCTCTTGCCTCTCAGTAGCTCGTTCAGGAGCCCTTCCTTTGGGAGAGTCCTTTTTGTACCTCCAGCTGGTATGCGGTGCGTTAAAATCGCCCTTCTACAAGCCAAAGTTGGTCCTGCGCGTTCATGCTGAGTTTTGCCTCTGTAATCAAGATATCAAAATCTACGCCCTTTTCAACTTGCTCCGCTTTTGTGGCAGTACTCTAATAATTTGATACTGAATGCTGCAATTCGAGATATAGTCTACGCTCGTCGCTTCATCCTTGGCCACCAGCGTCGTTACTCTAGGATAGTATGGGTTAAATATGGTGTAGTAGCCAATCAGTTAACGGGTCGGGTGCCAGTCTTCTGTAAGCAGATTATATCGGGTTAAATTGGCGCCGCTGTTACATATTGTTCGTGACTACATTGTTCTAGCGCGGCGGCGGAGCGTTTGTGTAAGGTACGGCAGTTCATTGCCAGATTTTCGACGTGTTCGGGGGCTGCCTATAGCGTTACTCGCCACTATCGCTGTCTGTCGTCTCGAGAGGCTGCGGACGACGACTCGCGTGTTTTTTTAATTATTATTATTAGTCGGGCTACAGCTTGCCCTTTTCCTGCGTCTTCGTTTCTTGTGTCCCGTGTTTTACGGCGCTACCCAGATACCATATATTATATATATATATATATATATATATATATATATATATTATATATATATATATGACTTCGCCGCAGTGTTGGCTTCGCAAATAGTGATGTCAGGGCCTCTCCTCAGTAAAGCATATTCGCTACTCCAGCCATTCATGCGACACCTAGCGGCGAGCGCCGGAAACCTCGTACGGAGGTCGGAGCAGACGCTCCGTCCTAGCCTTCGCACTGCGAGCGGGTGCGCGCCACCATCAACGAAACTCCGCACAGCCGTGGAATTATGCTGCGTTTTGCAGTTTTGCGGCGTCGAATAGCCACATGAATTGCGAATCTTATCATAAGCTGCGACAACGGCAATTGTTATGTGCTCAACATCTTGCTCGAAAAAGATTTCATTTTTTTTTTTTTTTTTTCAGGCGAGGGTCGGTTTGTTGTTTGTGTGAAGAGAACGCGATACTGTTGCTTGTACTATGTTTGCAGTAAAGCGCTACAGCGAACTTCAGGAAGTTTGCGTTGAGGTTGTTACTGCCATCGTGATAACGTTCAGCGTATGCGTGCTGCAACATGCAGTTTCATGTGATAGCCGGCGTGGTAATGCAGTTTTGATGCAAATGTCGCCGCCGTACTCAAGCTTTCCTTCATTAAAGCTGTTATATCGGATACATGCGGCGCACAACGTGGAACTACCGAGCATGGTACATCAGCGAAAATCGATCGTTACATCGGAGTTTCAGGTACTCCCGGGTAAAGTCGCTAATCGTTCTATGTATAAGCACAACATGTACGCGCCAGCATGCAAAATAACTATGGGGTGGCATAGCGTTGCGCCTTCCTTGCGACCTGGACACGCTACCCGTGTAACTAGTGCAAACTGCGTAATTATCAAAGCAATTGTATCTCTTATCAGTGTCTGAAGGAAATTGGCAGTTCAGAGGCGAACACAGTTCTGGCCACTTAAAGTGCAGGATACGTAAATTATAGAATAACATGAAAATTAATTGAATTCATAATGCAGTAGCTTAGTTAACATTAATTTACACAGAAACATTTGTTTTATTTCATTAGTTTACACAGCAGCCATAAGCGACATGTTCGTAGACAGCGGGGAGTAATCAATCATGGTCAGGCCACGCAGCACAAGCCATACATGTACATGGTGTGCAAATGTGTTTTTATTGTAGTAAGCAAATCTTTCGGTTTCTTATTTATCGTATTGTTCTCTACGAGAGAAACAATGCGCCAACTACGGGAATAACTACAGCTAAGCGAAGCAACAGTCACGTTGCGCAAATCATGAACGTAAAATAGACAACAGGAACGCAAAAGTAGCGAGAAAGGTTCGCCACAGATTCATAGTGCATGCTCGCGATAAAGTGCAAAGCTTGATTTTAATTAATTAATTAAATTATGGGGTTTTACGTGCCAAAACCAGTTCTGATTATGAGGCACGCCGTAGTGGGGGACTCCGGAAATTTGGACCACCTGGGGTTCTTTAACGTGCACCTAAATCTAAGTACACGGGTGTTTTCGCATTTCGCCCCCACCGAAATGCGGCCGCCGTGGCCGGGATTCGATCCCGCGACCTCGTGCTCAGAAAGCTTGATTTTAGGTTCGCTTGCTCCTCTCTGGACTGAAAATAGCCTGCAAAGTTTGCGCCTTCGCCGAACGAAAATGTGTTAAGGCAACAACAGTAAGAAAGTGCTCGCCGGCTGCGCATTTATCCGCATGTACAGCGGCAACAGCTGATCGAGCAAGTCGATGCGCTTGCTCCATCAGCTGTTGTTTAACGTACGCTGCTCGATCAGCGTACGTTTAACATGGCCCGCTGCTGCGGGCCATGTTAAACGTACCAAACTGTGCAGGTTGTAATATTTCGGCAATTGTGGCGAGGCCAGCGTGACGTATCCAACTTCGCCGGCCGCTGTCTCGCACGCTCGAAACACCGGACTATCTATCCGCGCCTTAACAGTGACTCAAAGCAGCAGAAACGTGCTTGTACTTTTCCGGCCATCCAACAGTGCACGAGTACTTCGGTTCCACGACCAATTGGTTCAAGAATACATTGGTGATTTTCATCAGAATCTCGCGCGGATCCGCTGTCACGCCAGATATGTTTGCACACACCGTGCGACCACTTCAGCCTCATTACCCACTGTGCCTCTCTCAGATCGGCTAAAATGAATTATGAATTTCAATGCATAAAACAGCGTTTTCTTCAAAAAGTTAACTGGAACGCCCATGCATTTAGTCGGACACTTTGAAAATTAATATCTCGACACTGGTTCAGTCCTCAGAATTTGTTCCAAGTGGATACGCCATGCGAACTCAGTGGCTATAATTCGTAGATTGAAAGATGTGCCGCAACATAATTAATAAAAAAGTTCATTAGCGTAACTGTGTTAATTATTCAATTAGGCGTTTTGATTTCTCGTGGAAGTAATGGCCGCCTCTTCGAGTAGTTTAGATCAAGGATTAGAATTGTGCTATCTAGCTGCCACAGGCAATTTTTTTCAAAATTTGGTGCAGCTAAAATGAAACACCCTGTATGTCACCCCTAGCGACGGCTCTATTCATGGAGGAAGGAAAGCGCAGGAGAGGCCTCGGTTAGCAGTGGCGCACAGTTACACCCTCCCCTGAGGCCGACTTAACTCACCGTTTTGTTTAACCCCTTTTCTTTCCTTGCGCCTTTGAATACTGCAACTAAGATGTAAGACGCGCAATCGTCTGCACACTCGCAAACTTGCGCAAAAAGCTCTTTTTTTTTAAATTCCCCGTGAAGAAATTGAAATTAGTGCTGTTTAGATGGTATTGGAAAACTAAGGCAAACTGTCACCCCCCCCCCCCCTAAGCTCTCCTTAGCTTGTTTCACAATTTAGTCCCTAAAAGCTTACAAAAAATTAACTTGCTGTGGGTTCCTGGCGACTGCGATTTATATCTAAACGAAATGACAGATTTATCAGCAAGAACGTCTCTAAGTGGACCTTTGATCCCTGTTTAATGATTTAAGCAACTTACCGCGGAAACCATCTCCAGACTTTCAGCATCTCGGTTTTTGCTGGAATAAACAGTGGTGCCCTTCTCGGCAGTTGGAAGTTACTTACACCAGACTCCGCTGTCGCATCCCGCACTTGAATTTTTATTTACATAGAGCTGGTCTCACGATGTCCCCTCTATGTCTCAACTGTAAGGAAATTGAATCAATAGAACACTACTTGTTATCATGCAGACGATATTCACACAACAGAAAGTTATTACTGGAAGCTCCACTTTACAAAATTGGATTAGGTTTAAACATACCAGTATTGTTATCATTTTGGGCCTCAGCTCTAGGCTATAGTCACAGAGACGTGTGTTGCGCAGTATTTAATTTTTTAACTGAAACAAAACGATTACCCTGCTAATTATTGTATTTGTATTCTGCACATCAGATGCATTCATATCACCTAAATTGGTTTCTTCAAATTGTTTTGTTAATATTACCTCCCCCTACGAGGCACGGAACAAATAAATGAGGACAAGTGGCTCTCCGCTATCAAGAGCCCCGATGCCGGGGCGCAACTATGGGCTTTCCAGAGGGTCCACGATGCGGCGGTCGGGCATGGCCTGACTGTCCCAACGTGGGAGCGGCCCGCTGCGCGCTGAGTCGCGTACCTCAGGACGTTCATTAAAGTTTTACATCCATCCATCCAACCTCCCCCTGGTTGTAACAGCTTTTCACTTTCACCTTTTTCAGTTAGTCTGACTGCTCGCTCGCATGGTAATCTGGTTATTGCGACATCTGCATTTTTTGTGTTTTACTAGGCGTTTCTTGTTTTCTAGTTTTCAAATATGAATTTTCTTTAGCATACCCACTGCCGCCCGATTCTTGGCCTATCCCCCTTAGTGGGTGCGAGCCATGACAGAGGTTCATCATCATCATCATCATCATCATCATCATCATCAACAGGGATGCAGACGAAATCAGCACTGGGAGGGAAAATATAGAACTTTCAAGCACGAAAATTGCGAGAGAAAATATCTATGATAATTTCAGGGGAAGCTCTTTGTTGTTTGAAGCCTGGACGGGAGTATTGCGGACTAAGATGTACCGAGTCAAGTACCAACGTATAGACACGTTGTGCTGTGCGTGTGGAGAAGAAGAGGAAACGGCTGAACACTTCATACTTTTCTGTAAAGGGCTTAACCCTACAGTGCAAAGCAATGGGGCTGATTTTTTCAAAGCATTGGGGTTTAGGGACAGTGAATGCAAAATAGACTTTAGCCGGGTAGAAATAACCAAACGGAGTTTATCTGATTGGTGGCTAAAGTCAAGGCAGGGGTGAAGTTTCACCCACCACAAAGTACAACATATGTTAATAGTCACGGCTAGGTGGCGTATGCCACCGCCTGATTTAAAGGGTTCAGCCTCATCCATCCATCCATCGTCTTCCAGACGGCTCGAAACGCGTTCCATTACTTGACCTCGTAGCTGTCTTCGCAGACGTCAAAGTAGAGTGTCTACGATGATGGAAAGAATTGGAACACAGCCTTAATTTCCCCGATGCTTTCCTTGGATTCATTTTCTGTTGGCTTTATGTGCTTATGATTAACAAAATCGAGCCCCTCGGTTCCCCTTTTTCTTTTGTGAAGCCAAGTGACGTAGTAAGTGGTTCTTGAGGAAAGGGAAAGGTTGACGCTATCTTCTGCAGCCCTTGAGGGAGCACGGCTCAGCGCCAACGGGGAGGGGTAAGTGGGAGCGAAAGAAGGGATAGAGTGGAGTCACCATGGCTAGGCGCAGCAAACCGGCAGGCATTGGCGGCACGTATCGGCCGAGGTGGTAGGCCGTAGAGTGCTGCAGAGTCTGCAGGGGTGTTGTGCCGAGCCTGTTGGGCCCGGTATGGGATGGGAGGCCGCGAGGCCTTCCCGCTTGCAGAAATGTCCTTAGAGGCGTGCGGAGAGCCCTGACGAGTCAAGGTACTCCACGACGCCTCGAAGTGCAGAAAGGTGGTGTCGGCCGGGGAAGAGAAGGTCTTCCTCCTTGCCAGAGGGGAGGCCCAAGCGGCGGAACTCCTGCAGGAGTGGGCCCCGCTGCTGGAGGTACGCCGGGCAGGCCAGCAGGAGATGTTCGATGGTCTCCGGCTCCCCGCAGGAAACTGCAGGCCGGGGACGTCGCTCGTTCAAGTCGATGGCTGCGTGCTGCCGTCCAGCTGCAGCCGATGCGAAGCCGCAGCAGGAGCGAGGTCTCCCTGCGAGCCAGGCCTCGCTGGGGGAATGGACGTGGGGGGGCGTCCCAGTGACACCCGTTTGTCTGGGTGGTAGGTCGCCAGGTGTCGCCGCAGCCGCAGCCTTGTGAAGTCGCCCTCCGTCACGGCCCGGCTGAGGGGCACAGTGGTGTGGTGGGCGTCCTTCGCCAGGGTGTCGGCAGCCTCGTTGCCCGGGATCCCTACGTGGGCGGGGATCCAGTGCAGGGACACCGGGTGGCCTGCATCCTGCAGCGCTGTCAGCCGGGTAGACAGCAGTGCGACTCCAAGGCTGGCGCTTTCTGGCCTCTGCAGGCCGAGGAGGGCTGCCTTGGAGTCGCAGAGGATGGCCGCCGGTACCTCAGGAAGCTCCTCGGAGAGTAAGTCGACGGCCAGGTGGAGGCCTGCCACCTCCGCTGCAGTCGAGCTGGCGTGTCTGGGCAGTCGACACTGCCTGTTTTTCTGCAGGGCTGGTGCCGTGCAGGCCGCCGTGGCGGAGCCGGTGTCCGGTACCACCGATCCGTCGACGAACACCAGGAGGTGGTCTCCGAGGGTCTCCTCCAGGAGGCAGGCGGCCGTCTGCTGCAGGGCGCAGGTAGGCGAACGCCTCTTCGAAGTCCCGGGCAGCTCCGTGGCGATGGGAACTGGAGGCCTCTGCGGTGGGGGCAGCTGTACCGCATTCGCAGGAGGATTGCCCACCACCTCCTCGTAGAGGCGGCACAGCTGACCCATCCTTGAGGATGGCCGGGACTGAAGGCGATGCAGCAGGCCTCTGCCATCAGGAGCGTGGTGGAGGCGGTCGACGTGCCTTAGCCCCTGCTGCAGGAAGAGGAGCGACAGGGGCCATGCTCCAGCCTCCGCAAGGGTAGCGGCGATCTGGGAGCTCCGGGGGACGCCCAGGCAGAGTCGGATGGCCGCCCGGTGCTGCAGCTCCAACTTTTCGAGGCGGCGTGGCGGCAGCGCCACCAGCGGGAGGGCGTATCGCAGGCGTGATGTGGCCGCCGCCTCGTAGAGCCGCAGGGCCCACTTGACCGAGCAGCCCTCTCCACGGGCAAGGAGCTGCGACACGGCCTTGCGGACCCTGATGGTCTGGGTCTGCATGGCCCCGACTGCCGGTAGCCAGGTTAGCCGGTGGTCGATGCGCAGCCCAAGGTACGACACAGTCGTACTCCATGGGATGCGCACGCCTTCCAGCTGCAGCCGGGGAGCTGAGCGCCGTGCCGCTGCTCTCGGGTGGACGAGGAGGGCCACCGTCTTCCCCGTCGAAACCGAGAGTCCGATGCTTCCCAGGTAGGCGGCTGTGGTGTCCAGGGCTCTCTGGAGGGCCAGGCGCACGTGACGGCTTGACTGCGGCGGTCCCCGCACCCACAGGGCGATGTTATCCGCGTAGATGGAGCACTCCACCTTGTAGTGAGGGTCGGTCGGCAGTACAGCAGGCAACCGGGCCAGGGCGAGGTTGAAGAGAAATGGGCTCACCACTGACCCTTGTGGTACGCCTGCTGCCACCGGACGGGGAGTGCTCCTCGCATTTCTCACGCGGACCCTGAGGGTGCGGTCGTTCAGGAACGATGACAGGAACCGCCGCAGGTTGCCGCCGATGCCCAGGAGGTCCAGAGCCTGCTGGACGACCGCATGTGGGAGGCCATCGAACGCCCCCTTGACGTCGATGAGGAGGAGCATGGCGAGGTCTCCGCTGGCCCTGGCATCCTCCAGGGTGGAGACGACGTCTGCAATGGAGTCCGCAGTGCACCTTCGGCGCCGGAAGCCTGTCTGCTGGTCCGCGAGGAACCCGCAGGCGCGGGCCACCCATTCTAGCCGTGCCAGAGCGATGGCCTCCATCACCTTGCAGGCAGCGGAGGTGAGGGAGACCGGTCGGTAGGAGGACAGCTCGTTGGCCGGCTTATTGCTCTTCAGAATGGGGGCCACGATGGCTGTGCGCCAGGCCTCCGGCACTTGTCCTGACCACCAGATGTTGTTGTAGCAGTCGAGCAGGCGTCGTTGCTCACTAGTGGCCAGGTTGCGGAGCATCTGGAGTGTCACTCCGTCTGCTCCTGGTGCACTGCGACGCTTGACCCTCCTCAGGGCCGTCTGCAGCTCAAGTGACGCCGGAAGTTGGCATTACTCAGCCATCTTGTCGTGGCAGATTCTCCTCTCTTGTTTACATTGCTCGCGAAACCACGCCGCGCTGCGCGCAACCGGGCTGGTTAGGTTAGGTTAGGTTCCGATAGGTTAGCGCAAAAGGTTTTATAGGTGGCGCGGCGTACTCTCACAGCGGTTGCAAAGGGTGTCGAGCGTCGCCGGCGGCGTTTCAGCCAATTTCGTTCAACCGCGGTTGCTAAGGGCCTTCTAGATTTTTAACATATGCGGCAACCGGGCTGCTCGGCAGCGATCCTGGTGAATGGTGCGCCGTTGCATGAATGCTGCGCTTTGAGCGCTACGGTAAACGTCAACGTGCACATCTAGGTCATGAAACACTACAGGCATTGAGAATGCCGATGTCGAGGGCAGCAAAATGAAGCTCATAATCTGCGTAAAACGCCACCGGAACATCTGTGCAGGGTATATATATGACCCTCGAAAGCGCTCTCCTCAAACGAGCTCGTGCTGTCGCCAGTACTACGAGAAACAAGTAACCGTTGAGCAACATGTGTTTTAATGTGTACAAAAAAGCAAGTTCTAAAGTTCTAAAGCCAGGATTATGCATTCTTGCATAACGTTCTACGTTATCATCGTTACTTATCATCACCCGCTGTCAAAAGCAGGAATACTGCACGGCTGTCACTGACCTGCAAGGCGTTATCATTGTACAGATTCTGAAACACAGTCGTTTCGGTCTACAAGGGCACGTTAGTACGATTCCGCGGAAGAGGGCAATATTTCCCGCAGATATTCCTTAGTCCGTGGCCATTGCCGTGGCGCGGTACATTGCGTACAGCGTTGCATGCGCATTCATCCCACGGGTTTGAGTTCCTTCACTCCCACCTGGCCGCAGCAACATCCAGGAGAGCACGGTCCAGATAAAACAGACTGGAACAAAACACAGAGACTTACGCAAACCTGCCCACACGACGGCTTTGCCACGGTACGAAACCTACGGCGCAACACGTGTGAGCGCACACACCATAACCCAGGCGCGGATCCAGGAGGGATGTCCGGATGTCCTGACTCAGATTTTTGCATCACCCCCTCGCTGACAGGGGGATGGCCCTGTCGCAAAAAATATGGCCACCAGCATTCTTCAAAAGTATTTTTCGTGAGTACCAGTGATATCAGCCATGGAGAAGTAAAGCTAGCTCGCTCACAAGTTGTATTCCGTCGGGGTGTGGTGTCGCGAAGTTGCCGTAGTTATTTTTTCTCGTGAACACCTTGGACCTCCTGGCGCCGGCGGTGCCTTACTCGTCCCGTCGGTGGCGTCGAATGAACGAAGGGACGTCCCTTTTTCCAAACACGCCTATGTCCGCGCGAGCGCCTTCGCGTCTGATCAACTTAGTTGCCCCTTTGGGTGTCATCGGTTTCCTCATTGGCTGTCATCGGTTCCGCGACCAACCTGCTTAATGAAAGAGATCACTTGCTGAACTGTTCATATACACGGTTTGTCCGAAAAGTAATGTGAGTGATTATATTGTGAAGCGACTAAACGTCGCAGCGCGCTAAGACCAGTTGGGATTGGTGGAAGGGGAAGTTAGCATACGCACGCGTGGTCGCTCAGTTGTATGCGACAATCTGGAGAGTAAGGACAAGGTTTTTCGTCAACTCATTTTTATTTACCGTGCAAGCCGTAATGCAGCGCTCGTTGGAACAAAGGATTGCCATCGAGTTTTGTGTGAAACTCGGCAAGTCTGCAGTGGAAACTTTTCCAATGATAAAGACAGCTTTTGGTGAAAATTGTTTTTCAGAACGGCAAGTTTACCGGGGGCACAACGTCTTTTTAGAAGGTTGTGAAGAGGTCAACGATGAAGCCCGCGCTGTACCGCCATCAACGACCATCAGCGACGAAAATGTGACGCGCGCGAGAGATCTTTTGTACTCAGACCCTCGTTTGAGGGTTTCGTTTAGTGGCACAGACAGTAAACATTCCAAAAAGTACCGTGAGCGAGATTTTGACGAATAATTTTCAAATGCGAAAAGTGTGCGCGAAGATCTTGCGCGAAATATTAATGGACGCCTAACAATCAAGCCGAGTTGAAACATGCCAGGAGGTTTGGGACTTGTGCGAAAGTGACCCCCACGTTTTGGACAATGTCATCACAGGTGACAAGACTTGGGTGTTTGAATACGACCCCGAAACAAGGCAAAGTGCCAAGTGGTACAGCTCGGCGTCCCCTCGCCCCAAGAAGGCCAGAATTAGCAAGTCAAAGTTCAAGACCATGCTGATTGTGTTCTTTGACATCAATGGCCGGCCTTGTCTACCACGAGTTTGTACCCAATGGCACAACCGTGAACGCCAAATTCTACGTGAAAGTGCTAAAGCGACTCAAACGAAGGATTCATCGCACCCGGCCTGATATAGGGGGCGATTGGAAACTTCACCATGACAACGCACCATGCAGCCTGCACCGCCTTCCTCGTGACCCGCTTCCTGGCCGATTGAAAGATGTCAACGGTTCACCAGCCGCCCTACAGTCCTGACGTGGCTCTCCCAGGCTTCTTCTTTTTGCGCTTGAAAATTCCCATGAAAGGACATCATTTCGCGACAGTTGGCAAAGTCGAAGAGGCTTGCACCAAGGCTCTAAAGGACATTCCTAAGGAGGCCTACCGTGACGTCTTCGATGGTTGGAAATCTCGCTAGAAGCAACGTAACGACGCAGGAGGAGCCTATTTTGAAACATTTTATTGTGTCGTACCGATCTGATCAATAATTTATTTCTAATCGACTCACTGACATTACTTTTCGGACAAACCCTGTATAAATAACAACAGCTCAACTAAGAACTACGCATGGGCAACTTTTTTTAACTGTAGCACTCATTGTGATCACAGTTACACGTTGACAATATCCAGTACGAGCACAGTACCGTTCGTACGCTACAAGTTTTTCATTGTAACTTCGCAGTTTTATTGCCGTACATTAGGCATAGTAGGGTCAAAGCCGCTGAATCCGTTTATCTGAGTGGGCGTTCTCGCGGAGCGGGGCGAAGTCTCGAGCAGCGGCTGCGAAGTGGGGGAGCGTGACGTCAGTGGTCAACGCCAGCACGCAGGCCAAGGATGGCGTCGCGTGGTTAGAGAAACGGAAGCAGATGCGCGCCTTGTGTAAAAGGATGGCGTCGCGCGGGAAACAAAACATGAAGATACTGGCTCGCGCTCTCGGCTACTAGAACACATCGTTCTTTTTGTAGGTGGCGTTGTGAGTCTTCATACGCGGTGATTCGCATATCGTGAACAACCGGCGTAGTGGTTGCCGCGTTGGAGCTCCAAAGCAAACGAAGGTGTCTCAGCCGAACACAAAGAATCTCCTTAAGGAAATCAATGTGTTCCAACAGAACTGCAAGGACGGGCGCGTGCTTACGCATTTATAACGAACCTGCAACAGATCATCCCAAATTGTATTTTAAGAAACAATACAGGCTAGATATACCAGGTGGTCAAAATTAAGCATTATGGTTTTCTTAAAGTTAAAAAAATTAAATTATGGGGTTTTACGTGCCAAAACCAGTTCTGATTATGAGGCACGCCGTAGTGGGGGACTCCGGAAATTTTGACAACCTGGGGTTCTTTAACGTGCACCTAAATCTAAGTACACGGGTGTTTTCGCATTTCGCCCCCATCGAAATGCGGCCGCCGTGGCCGGGATTCGATCCCGCGACCTCGTGCTCAGCAGCCACTGAGCAACCACGGCGGGTTTTCTTAAAGTTAGGCACTGGGAAGCACGTGAAGAGCACCTGCGCAAATAAGTTATGTGGCGAGGGGGACACAAAGTGAGGTGATAATTATCGCTGTCAGCAGCTGAATTGACTAAAATTGCATAATTAACTTTTTATTGACTGCAGTAAGACAGTAAGAAACACGACTACCTCTAAGTTGTCAATACAAACATACCCACTTACTGCAGTCGACAAAAAATACTTGTTCAATTTTAGTTAATTGGACTGTTGAAGGCGACTATTATCATCTCACTTTGTATCATCTTTGTATCATCTCGCTCAGCAGCGCAACAACGCCTGAGCTGACTGAGCCACCATGGTGGGCTACAGGTTTTGCTGTAGACGTATAAAACGCGGGTTTATCGTGAGCAGAAACGGTGAATTTCGATAAATAAGAAAGGCTACTATCATCATCATCATCATTGACAGAAGCTGACCCCCCCCCCCCCCCCTCAGAAAAAACCTGGATCCGCCCCTGCCATAACCAAGGAGGTTTAAATAAAACTTGCAGATTTATTTAAACCTCCTTGACGATAACAAAGCCGCCACGACAACATGGCCGCTACAGCGCAAAAGTCGTGAAAAAATACCATGCCACGTCACTTCCGCCCACTTTTCTCCTAGCGCTGAGAGGGGGTAGGGCCTCTTCGCAGTTTTAACAGCGAAGCTGTTTAAGCCAGCCGTAATTTGTGGATCGTATCAAGAAACTACCAAGAAATGAGCGTTCTTGCTGAGGCGGGATTCGAGCCCGCGTACCCCCGGTCCCAAAGCGAGCGTCGCAACCACTAAGCTATACAGTTCTTTTTTTTATTATTATTATTACCTAGGCTATACAGCCACGCTTGCAGAATGTGCATTTATGCAACGCCTCCTTTTTTTAGGAGGCGTTGATTTATGCGCACCATAAGATTGCGTTCGAGCGTCGTCGTCTTCGTCCACAGCTGAGAGAGAGAGAGAGAGATTATGGTTGTGAAGAGGAAAAGGCGCCACAGCTGGCGCGTTCGTACGCTCGTGCTCTGCGAGAGTAGTAGAGGTTGAGGAAAAGAGAAAAGATGCATGTTTCTGTTTTCTCTTTTCCTCAACCTCTACTACTACTCGAAGAGCACGAGCGTACGAACGGGCCAGCTGTGGCGCCGGTGAAGAGGTTTTGCGCGCTATGAGAGCGAGAGAGAGAGACGCATTCACGGAGCGGGTCCCCTGGAACGCGGTGTCGGTATTACAAGCTGCGCTATGCAACGCGCAGTCCGAGACGCGAAAAGAAATTATCAGCATCATGAGTAATAAGATGAAAAGTTCGCGCGCACTTCCAGAAAATGCTGGGCTAAGATCGCCCAGCGTCGCTGTTTCAAGCGTTGCGCGGCCGAGTGCCAGGTCAATGCCTCCTTTAGAAGATGCGTGCCGCGTGAGCTGTAGCTGGTTCCTCCTGCCCGTCTCCTCTTTCCTCTCCTCCACCGGATGGATGGATGGATGGATGGATGGATGAGGCTGAACCCTTTAAACCGGGCGGTGGCATACGCCACCTAGCCATGACTATTAACATATTGGCAGTGACTGCTGTGCCGCAGTGCACTCTAGACGAATCCACACAGACACGGCTCCAGCAACGCACGAAGTGACGTCACTAAAAGACAACGCACGCGTATTTCCGGTTTTTTGTGGGCGCGTAGTTTGATTTTATGTTATTCGCACGTGGCATTCAGTTGATTCAGTACGCATCCCGTCAGCCGCGCTTGCGGGTCGTGCTTTTCTGCTGCCACTGGTGCTGGTCCCAAGGCCTGGTTCTGCTGCATCCTCGCAAGCCTTGAACATCATCCTCTTATATGCGCGAAAGCTGCATTTGAGCGTTAGTTTATATTTACTGGCGTTATATTAATCTTTTCTAATAAGTATTTTGTTTGTATTTTGATTATTTTTGTCTCGTATCTGCCGTTCTTGTTGCTGCTGTTCGCGACCGCTTGCTTTGTTTTATATGTGCTAAAGCCGCATTGCAGCGTTATTTTATATTTGCTAGGGTTATATTAATCTTTTCCAATAAGTATTTTGATTATTTGTCGCGTATCTGCCGATCTTGCTGCTCTTGTTCGCGACCGCTTGCTTCGTTCATCCCTAGCGCGGATTTCTCGGATTTGTCAATATATATACTGCTGACTAGAAGGTAGCCTTCTTTCGTGTGTGAAGAAAGCTCAGATTTATTTTCTCGCAGTTTCATCATCTTTTCATTTTCTCGGTGTTATTTTAGATTGTACTGCTTGCGAAATGACACGCGTTTTGGTTGCCGGCGACTCGATGGTGAAATACTTGGACCAGTATTTCCTATCGCGTCGTCGTTTGTCAGTCAGTGTTGCCGCGCATAGAGGATTAAAGATTGAGGATTTGCTCTCAATGATTGCTGACAAGCTAGCTGGTTTTGATGTTGTCATCGTGCACGTTGGCACTAACAACACTGATAACAGTGTCAGCGTGTGCATCGACAAGTATCGCCAGCTCGCTCAGGGGATCATTGAAAGGAATTCCATGGTGCATGTAGCTTTTTCTGCCATTCTTCCTCGGAGGCAGAATTAGTACCGCCCATGGGAATATCAGTACTCTTTGTTGAATGACAACTACAAAAAGGTTAATGCTGCCCTGATGCAGTACTGCCACAAGTGTGGCTTCACTTTCCTGGGTGGTCTCGTGAACGACTGGCCCAGCTACCTGAGCAAGGATGGTGTCCACCCGAGCCGCTTTGGTAACAAGGTGCTGGCAGACTACCTGTACCAGGAGGCCTGCACCTTGTCCATCGATCTGGAGAGATGCCGCATCCAGCAGTGCTACAAGGAGACCCAGGCACCTTCTTCATGGACCGGCCGGACTCGCAGGACAGCATCCCTGCCATCTCAGAGGCTGACTTTCCCCCACTTGGTTTGCATATTTTCATTTCTTCTCAAGCAGCAAGTGGACCTTCCACAGCACCAGCTCCTGTCTGGGAAGCCAGCACTGCTCCCTTGCAGAGGCACGACACCAACCAGCCGACCAGAACCCTTCAAGGTGCTGGCTTTTCACTTGTTGGCGGTGTCCGTGTCCGTTGCAAGGGTAGCAAGGCTTGGTGGACCTGGGACAGCCTGCCTTCCCCCATTTTCCATGGCACAAGTGTACCAAGCAGGGGAAAAGCTGAGGGGAGGTCTGATGAGCCAATGATCCGTGGTCGAGGTGCAAGCACCACTTGTGTCAGGAGAACTAGGAGAGCCACGCAGAAGCATGAGAGTGCTCCTGTTCTGTGATCTTCTCTTCTGTGAGAGAAGGAGAGACCAGTGCTCGAGAAGCAGCTGTGCCAGAGGCTGTCTCCTAGTGTGGTGACAGTGAGTGGAAGCTGGTAGTATCGAAGAGACGGCGGCGGAAGGCTGCGGCACTGCACAAGCAAGAGTGGAGCTGTGACCTGGCTGCAGACAGGGAAGGCAAAGTTCTCGCTGTGACAGCTGCCAAGTTCCACAAGTTCGTTTCACCTTTGACAGCAGTTGTAAGCCAGAAACAGTCGCGCATTGACAGTGGAAGGTCTGAGTCTGCTTCTTCTACTGTCTCTGGTAGCAAGCTTGAAGGACAAGCTGTTGCCTCTCGGGATGCCATTTGTGACAGTTCTGGCAAGGTGCAGCATGTGGCTAGCAGGCAGAATAAAGACTGCTTGGTAGTTGCTACGGCTGAGTCAGACCTGTCATAAATAGTGCTCCAAATGAGGTCAATGTCTGCAAATGCTGTAGGCCAGGAACAATGAAGGATGGAGGGCAGATCACGAGCAATCCTGGCACAGAGGCTGGTGACCTTAACAAAGCTGGGTGCATTGTTTCCACGCGACGTAGGCGTTGTGAGGCTGCTTTGAGATCCAGCTGCAGGCCTGCCAGCTCTTATGCCCAGGCTGTTTGTGAAGGTGCTGGTGCCAACACAACCAGAGTTGCTAATCCTGTGAATGTATTGCATGGTGGAGGCAGCAAAGTTTATTCAAATGCAACATTTGATAATTTTATTTCTTTTAGGCAAAGCTTTGATGAGTGGTGCAGAGAGGGCAAGCACATAGTCACAATAAATAAGTCTCAGAGAAGTCCATTTGCAACAGAATCTAAAGAGTTTGAGTATATTAGGATTTCATATTGCTGTGTTCATGGTCGTCACATAAAACCAAAAGGCACAGGAAAGCCACCCAAGCAAGCATACAATGGTACTGGTTGTGAAATGGCAGTATCGGTGAGCCTGTGGAAATCGCCTACTCTGCACTATAAGATAATCAAGCTGCAAACTAAGCATAATCACAACGAATTATTATGACTTGTATCCTCATAGCAGGCTTCTGAACGATGCAAAGAAGGCAGAATTCTTTGATTTTGCCAAATGTAATATTGGCCCAAAGCATTTTAAAAATTTGGTCGAACAGAAAACAGGCAAGAAGTTAACTACGAAAGATGCTAACAATTACAAGCAAAGGTTTTCTATTCCTATTCGCAATGAGCAGGCTCACGGAGAAATGGTTTTGGAAAAAATACACACCTTGTTAGCAAATAATCCAAACTGGGTCATTCACTATGAAAAGAATCAAAATAATAAGCTGCAATTTGTGCTGCTTTAGACAACGCACATGCGTGAGATTTTGGAAAAGTATCCAGAGATTTTATTTATTGATGGAACATATAAAGTAAATATTGAAGGCTATATCTTGTACTCTATTTTGATTGAAGACGGCGGAGGTCACGTGAGACCTGTGTGCTATGCCTTTTTACGAAATGAAACGACTGAAATTGTGCAGGCTATGTTTGCAAGTTCGCAGATTTTAACCCGTTTGTTGTGTCGGCTTGCAGAGTAGTCATGATAGATAAAGATATGAATGAGCTACGCATTTTGACCAAGATTCTTCCTAATTCTGAAATTTTGTTGTGTACATGGCATGTACTGGCACTGCTTTCAGCAAAAGGTAAATGAGAAAGCTAGACTCCAGCGTGATCAGTTACTTCCTCTCCTAAAAAAAAATTGTTTTAGAAGCTATGGCTTCTAAAGATTTTATTTCTTATTACATGCAGAACTGACACTCCTATGAAGAAATGTGGGTACATGCATATCGGCAAAAACTGCCTACATTTTGTAATAACACGAATAATTGCATTGAGTGTCACAATCAAAAGATTAAAAGTTATCTCACTTCAAGCATGCATTTGGTTCAAGCCATGGAAGCATTAATAAGTTATATTGACACGGATTTCTTATCTTTAAAATTTTCCAAGTTTAAGGAAATGAAACTGAACCTAAATGTAAATAATGCCAGTGAGCCATTTCAGCTAGCCTTGTCCCGTAATTGTACTTCTGAGGCCACAGGTAAAGTACTAGAGCAGTATGAACGGTTTAAAAAAGTAGATTATTTGGTCACGTCCACTGCTAATTCTTATGTAGTGGCATCTGCAAGTTCTGAGCACAGTGTTTAATTATGCCTGACGCGTTGCATGTGTACTTTTTATAATCAGTACAGTTTGCCTTGTGCCCACATTTTAGCAGCTCGCCATTTTGCCCAGCAAGACCTTTTCCAAGCCAAGGAATGCATCAGTGAACCGTCGATCGCTCTTCATGGCAAGGAATTTTATTCTTCAACTTTTGATTATGCCTAGTTTGTCGCCACGACCGTGATGTATCACTGTGTCTTGCGCAAGTCATGGTTCTTTGAATTTTGGTATATATGTTAGACGATCCTTTAATAAAATATCAGTTGAGAGTCAGCGCCGTGTTGTCGTTTTTCCTTCCTTTTGTCCGTGTCTTGTTTGCGCTGTTACGATCCTTACGATGAAGACCTTTTCGACAAAGCATGCATACCGGACAGGTGGTGCAAGGATCATTTCCTGAGCGACAGCTGCATGGCCTCTGGTGCCACACCAGTAGTGACAAGCAGCATTCGGATGCCACCATCTGTGAAGCTGGACACTACAAGAAAAGTATTCTTACACCTACAAGAGACTTTGTGAAATGTCCAAGACTGTTGCTAATGTATTAGCTAATTGTGGTGAGAAGGAGCTAATGGAAAAACTTGCATCATGCGAGGCATTCTTCAGGAACTTGACCACCTTTCCTAGTAATCAAATTACGGTTAGCTTACAAGGTACACCAGCTCCATTACCCCAAATGACTGCTACAAGCAGCTACGGGCATTCAAATAGTACAAAGCTTGTTGTACCTTTGGTGAAAGCAACAAGAGGACGGCCAAGGAAAGTCGGCGCTGTTAAGCGCAAGGTTTTATCGCAAAAGAATATAGTAGGCCTTGCAACGGTGACAGCAGACATGTTAAATGTCTGCAAACGCTACTCTCTTTCAGATGCTGATTTAAATGCTTTAGTACAGGGCACCTCGATATCGGACAGCGTAATTAATGTAGCACAATACTTAATTCATGAAAAATTTCCTCATTGGTATGGCTTTCAAGATGTGCTTCTTGGTCAGCGTTTACAATGTACTCAAGTAAAAAGCCCATTTATTCAAATCTTGCATGTCCGAAACCCCGATCACTGGCTTACAGTATGCAATGTTGACGCTGATGAAAACACAGTGTTTGTATATGACAATTGACCAAGATACTCCTTCTGATGCCGTCAGGCAAATCTGTCACATGCTAAAATTGTAGTCTCCAACGCTGACCATTCGCACTAAAGGGGCACAAAACGAGTGCAACACACTTGACTGTGGCTTGTTTGCAATTGCAAATATGTATTATGTAGCATCAGATAGGCGTCCAGAAAACGTAAACCTTAATCAGAGTATGCTGCGCAGACATTTGCTGAAATGAATACAAAAAGGCAACATGGAAGATTTTGCACTCGCAAGCTCTCTCACTGTTCGTGTGCAGCCAAAAGATTGCATTTAGAAGTTGCATTGTGTGTGCAGGCAACAGCTATATGCTGGAGTAGTACTGGTCATTTCATGTGCATATTGTTCAAGAGGATTTCACAGAGCATGCCTTGGCCCTTTAGCAGATAAATGGGATAACAAAGTAATTGTGTGCTCTAAGTCATGTTTGGCTACTGCCAAGGAAAAGATCCATACTCATAGTACATAGCATTCTTCTCTTGGTACAGTGAAACCCGAACATAACAAACCAGACCAGCATAAACTGAATTCTCCTCTATATCACACACGCATAACTTGACTTTGATACTCATATCAGACACTTGCTCATAACAGGGGCTTTTCTTTTTAGCCTAAATGCAAGAGTAATCAGAAGCATTCCAGCAGTGTACTATAAGCAAGATCCAATCGAGTCGCAATTTTTAGCGACTGGGAAGCTGTTCAAGGCACAAGTAAAAATTGCTGTCTACTATGCGTAGTTCCGTTTACAAAAAAGCAGATATCTTTGGCTTAATTTTTCCACTGAAGACGAAAAATTTGTGTAGAACGAACACAATACAAAAGTTTTTCATTTTGTTAGAGATGGGTTGGATTTAAAGAGTTACCTAATATAGTGAACTATTTTTAGTGCATAGGCCTGCTTGTTCTAATCAGGTTTCAGTGTATCCACAAGCTACCAGTAAACAGTGGCACAACCCAGTGATGTGATTTTTTTTTATTGTTCTATTCAGTTTTAAATTCTAGTCATTCTAGTCAACTCTACTGGCAAAGAAGGGCAACATTTCATGTGAAGGTAGCAGAACTAGTTCTAGTCAACTCAACCGGCAAAGAGGGCAACATTTTATTGTGAAGGAAGCAGAGCTAGTTCTAGTCAACTCGTTTCTGGCCAAGAATTGCCACATTCATCGTGAAGGAAGCAGAGCGAGTTCTATTCTACTCTACTTCCAAAGTAGGGCACCATTTCATCGAGAAGGCAGCCAGAACTATTTCTAGTCAACTCTACCCAAACTAACCTAATATAACCTAACCCCGGTGGCAATTTACAATTTATTTGTACACTTCAATGCTGTTAAGAGGTTTATTTGTTCATTAACAATGCACTAACATAGTTCCATTGGTAGTTGTTTAACTGCTTTATGGTTGCCTGCGGCATCGGGATTGTTACGGCTCAACTGCAAGGAACAAGTTCCCAACATATTTTTGATCGGTTATTTGATTTGGCATGGGCAGACTTCAGCGTCTAAAGAGCGTCACCCCCAGTGTCTCATTGTTCTTGACACCGCCAGCTGGCGTCGACAATCCCTCGGAAACTTGTTTATGTGGGCAGGTTCACTTTGTATTATTGAATTTGAAAACCTGATTATTCTGCTTCTAAGTAGCCACAAGTATTTTGGATATTCAAGTATGTTACAAAATTTGCTTTCCATTGGTCTGATACAGCTTTAGCAAACAAAATCTGTACTTGCATTGCCCACATTACCTTCCTGTTGCCGCAAGTCTCTCGGCGGAGCCTGACCGCTACAGAGCGCATTCTCGGGTGGCGGATAGAGAAAAGTCTTGTCATGAAGCCGTGCTAAGCAGCTTCATGCAAGACAGGCACGTGTGCACGCGGACCCACAGGCTAAAAAAATATGCTACACAGCAGCACTCAGATTGTCACAGTGACATATTCATATTTGAGTGCAATTTGCAGATTCTTTTTAATCCTTTGTACTTCACTTGTGCTTTTTTTCCTCTTTTGTACAGGTCCCCTAGATGTACCACCTGCGTGCATTCACTACCATCAAGTCATCAGGAACGCGTGTACCTCTATGTGAATTGTACGCTATTTTGTCTAAGATGAAAAATCAGACTTGTATAGTTTGCTGTAATGGTTCTGCCAATAAAAGTTTGGTTATAAATGTTTACTTTTCCTGCAAAGCTGGCATTGTATATGTCACAGGCCAATGCAGCATATTACCTATATATAGCTTTTTTCAACATTTTTTTTGCAGGTGCACGATATTTACCTGCTATGAAATTGGGAGCATTGCTTCCCTTTGATATAGTGAGTGCAAAAGAATACACGAAAAGCACACAGCACAACAAAAAGACACTGGACTTTTTTTTTTTGTACTGTGTGTCTTTTGCATGGAAGCCAAGTTGCACTGCATAGTTGATACGAAACACACAAGATGATTGTGCACCATCTTGTGTGCTTTAGCATTTTTACTTGGGAGTATTTTGTATCAGCTATGCAGCACAACTTGGCCTCTGTGTTCAATAACCAACTAGCCTGTTTGTTTTTTGCCCTAACTGAGTTATGTGCTAGGTCCTCGGTTAGCCTTTTTATATACTACTACTCTTTGATCGGGTGCTTATCACTATCATATTTGAGGCAAGGTATAGCTTTGCCTACAATTTTTATTGGCCATTAACACAAGTGGACAGAGACAACAGCATAAAAAAATTCATGCTAAAGGGCAGCACTCGAATCCAACGCTCAAGTCCAGATTATGCTCTTTTGCAATGAACTCGTGTTAAATGCACAACACACATTTATTGTTGGACTGTCTTTCACATATGCTTTTACTGTTGCGTGGGTGATCAAGTATTGGGCTCCTGTACCTATACTGAGCATACTTAAAGAATTATAACACATTTCAGTGATCCAGATCACATTTTTGTATGCACTATACTTGTTTATTTTTCTAGAATGCATTCTGAGTATCCCACAGACATTGTGTTGCAAGACTTGTGCATTTTACGCAGATGTTCAGTGAACATCTAGAAAAGGGCATTGAAATGTTACCTGAAAATGGCCTCAATATTAATTCAAAGTTATTCATATTTTGTTTGAGTGAAAGAATACAGCAACTCTGGTTGTGTTGGCACCAGCACCTTCACAAACAGCCTGGGCATAAGAGCTGGCAGGCCTGCAGCTGGATCTCAAAGCAGCCTCACAACGCCTACGTCGCGTGGAAACAATGCACCCAGCTTTGTTAAGGTCACCAGCCTCTGTGCCAGGATTGCTCGTGATCTGCCCTCCATCCTTCATTGTTCCTGGCCTACAGTATTTGCAGACATTGACCTCATTTGGAGCACTATTTATGACAGGTCTGACTCAGCCGTAGCAACTACCAAGCAGTCTTTATTCTGCCTGCTAGCCACATGCTGCACCTTGCCAGAACTGTCACAAATGGCATCCCGAGAAGCAACAGCTTGTCCTTCAAGCTTGCTACCAGAGACAGTAGAAGAAGCAGACTCAGACCTTCCACTGTCAATGCGCGACTGTTTCTGGCTTACAACTGGTGTCAAAGGTGAAACGAACTTGAAGAACTTGGCAGCTGTCACAGCGAGAACTTTGCCTTCCCTGTCTGCAGCCAGGTCACAGCTCCACTCTTGCTTGTGCAGTGCCGCAGCCTTCCGCCGCCGTCTCTTCGATACTACCAGCTTCCACTCACTGTCACCACACTGGGAGACAGCCTCTGGCACAGCTGCTTCTCGAGCACTGGTCTCTCCTTCTCTCACAGAAGAGAAGATCACAGAACAGGAGCACTCTCATGCTTCTGCGTGGCTCTCCTAGTTCTCCTGACACAAGTGGTGCTTGCACCTCGACCACGGATCATTGGCTCATCAGACCTCCCCTCAGCTTTTCCCCTGCTTGGTACACTTGTGCCATGGAAAATGGGGGAAGGCAGGCTGTCCCAGGTCCACCAAGCCTTGCTACCCTTGCAACGGACACGGACACCGCCAACAAGTGAAAAGCCAGCACCTTGAAGGGTTCTGGTCGGCTGGTTGGTGTCGTGCCTCTGCAAGGGAGCAGTGCTGGCTTCCCAGACAGGAGCTGGTGCTGTGGAAGGTCCACTTGCTGCTTGAGAAGAAATGAAAATATGCAAACCAAGTGGGGGAAAGTCAGCCTCTGAGATGGCAGGGATGCTGTCCTGCGAGTCCGGCCGGTCCATGAAGAAGGTGCCTGGGTCTCCTTGTAGCACTGCTGGATGCGGCATCTCTCCAGATCGATGGACAAGGTGCAGGCCTCCTGGTACAGGTAGTCTGCCAGCACCTTGTTACCAAAGCGGCTCGGGTGGACACCATCCTTGCTCAGGTAGCTGGGCCAGTCGTTCACGAGACCACCCAGGAAAGTGAAGCCACACTTGTGGCAGTACTGCATCAGGGCAGCATTAACCTTTTTGTAGTTGTCATTCAACAAAGAGTACTGATATTCCCATGGGCGGTACTATAATTCTGCCCCCGAGGAAGAATGGCAGAAAAAGCTACATGCACCATGGAATTCCTTTCAATGATCCCCTGAGCGAGCTGGCGATACTTGTCGATGCACACGCTGACACTGTTATCAGTGTTGTTAGTGCCAACGTGCACAATGACAACATCAAAACCAGCTAGCTTGTCAGCAATCATTGAGAGCAAATCCTCAATCTTTAATCCTCTATGCGCGGCAACACTGACTGACAAACGACGACGCGATAGGAAATACTGGTCCAAGTATTTCACCATCGAGTCGCCGGCAACCAAAACGCGTGTCATTTCGCAAGCAGTACAATCTAAAATAACACCGAGAAAATGAAAAGATGATGAAACTGCGAGAAAATAAATCTGAGCTTTCTTCACACACGAAAGAAGGCTACCTTCTAGTCAGCAGTATATATATTGACAAATCCGAGAAATCCGCGCTAGGGATGAACGAAGCAAGCGGTCGCGAACAAGAGCAGCAAGATCGACAGATATTCGACAAATAATCAAAATACTTATTGGAAAAGATTAATATAACCCTAGCAAATATGAAATAACCCTGCAATGCGGCTTTAGCACATATAAAACAAAGCAAGCGGTCGCGAACAGCGGCAACAAGAACGGCAGATACGCGACAAAAATAATCATAATACAAACAAAATACTTATTAGAAAAGATTAATATAACGCCAGTAAATATAAAATAACGCTCAAATGCAGCTTTCGCGCATATAAAGGGATGATGTTAAAGGCTTGCGAGGATGCAGCAGAACCAGGCCTGGGGACCAGCACCAGTGGCAGCAGAAAAGCACGACCCGGAAGCGCGGCTGACGGGATGCGTACTGAATCAACTGAATGTCACGTGCGAATAACATGAAATCAAACTACGCGCCCACAAAAAACCGGAAATACGCGTGCATGTGACGTTGTCTTTTAGTGACGTCACTTCCGTGCGTTGTTGGAGCCGTGTCTGTGTGGACTCGTCTAGAGTGCACCGCGGCACAGCAGTCACTGCCAAAAGTATGAGGTGTTCAGCCGTTTCCTCTTCTTCTCCACACGCACAGCACAACGTGTCTATACCTTGGTACTTGACTCGGTACATCTTAGTCCACAATACTCTAGTCCTGGCTTCAAACAACAAAGAGCTTCCCCTAGAATTATCGTAGATATTTTCTTTGGCAATTTCTTGCTTGAAAGTTCGGTATGTTCCCAGTGCTGATTTCGTCTGCATCCCCGTTTTCCAGAGACCCCTCTCTGTTTCCCTAACCTTTTTCTTAACCACTGTTTCCTGGTTTGCACCCCTCCTGCAGTCCAAACATTTGATTGACAGTTTTCTGAGGCTCTATTCTGGACACGCATGGCGGCTGCACGGCCGCCATTATCCGCCATCTTGGCTGTCTTATTGGCTGTCCAGAGGTCACGTGTTTTGAAATTTGTGCCGGGAAACGGAAGTTTTGCTAAATGCAATTTTGCGTTTTCGTCAGAATGATGAAACATGACGTGGAGCTGCAAACTTTATCGACTAATACTTTTTTGTGGTCCTTGGCACCTCTATTGCGACTTTAACGTTTTGAAAAGAAAGTGGACGGTAGCGTGCAGAAGCTCGTGCAATGCATCTGTAATTTCGCGAATACGTGGTGGCGTTCCAAGATAGCCGGCATGTCAGCTTGCTGATTGGCTGAAGGAATATCCTGTGAAGAGCGTCACAGGAAGGGCTGTTTCGTAAACGTCAATTTGACGTTGCGTGACGTTGCGCTCGGCCGCCATTGCAGAGATTTTCCGCCATAATTTGTGGTGCGACGAGCCACGCGAATTATGGTAATGAGCGGCCATATGCAATGACAGTGGAGAGGCATGCGTATCGCCGCATTTTCCCTGTCATTTCGGGTCATAAAAATCTTTTGTTCACAACGCGTGCTCATAGCATTTGCATCGCTCTCGGGTGGTGTTAGCATTTGTGTTTTGCACCATCATTTTTATTAAAAACACGTTTATTTGAAATAATATTGTTTGAAACTAGCAAACTTTCTGCGAGATTTTGCACTTTTCACTATTGCGTTTGTATTGTAATTAATGTTAATGACTTTTCGCGTCATTAAAAGCTATGACAACGGTGACTTTTTAATTTATAAAAAGAAATGTACGCAAGGCGGCGCCTTGAAGTTTCCTCTCGCGGTTCGAGTAAGCAGCGAAGTGCACAAGAGATGGCAGTGCCGGCGCTTGCGTCGCTCAAGCGGATACCTGAGGCGCGCGCAACGCTATCGATGATATTCGGCCGCTTCTCAGCTAGCCGAGTCGGGCTGAGTGACTTACGGTTCACGAGATAGCGATAACGCGGCCTAGAGCGTGCGCCGATCCTCACTGGCAGGTCGCGTATGTTGTCTCAAGGTAGAAAGCAAGCGCGTGGGCGCCAATATACGATGACTCATTCCGTTTCCCGAGGACACGCATCCTAGCTAATGAAGCAGACGACAGCCTGCGCGCATGCAGACGACGGAAGCGAGAAACGATTTTGATGGAATAATTGTACGCTTTGAGCTAGCTGCTTTATTTTTACTGGGGAGGAAAACTGTTTTGCATTATCAACCACGCTAGTTTAAATGCCTACATTACAGTTTCTTAGGCGAAACGTCAAATTTGCGTCACGTTACGAAAGCAAAACGGGGCCATGAGCGCCATTTTGTAAGCGTCGCGCCTACGTCACGCCTAGAAGAAAATGGCGGAATGTCCAGAATAGCGGCTCTGGTCAGCTTCCTCCATTTTGTATCAACATTCCTCATGTACAAATAACTGAAAACTCTCCTTGCCCACCGCTTTTCTGCCATTTCTCTCAATCGCTCCTCAATTTCTATCTTGCTGCTGGCTTCCCTGCCCACGAATGACGTCCATCCCATGTCACCCTGTACCCCCTGATTTGGTGTATTTCCGTGTGCTCCCAGAGCCAGTCTACCTACCCCTCGCTGCTTAACTTCCAACCTTGCTCGAACCTCTGATCTCATGCACAGGACCGCATTGCCGAAAGTCAAACTAGGGACCATCACCCCTTTCCAAATCCCTCTCACCACTTCGTACCTATTGTAATTCCACAGTGCCCTATTTTTCATCACAGCTGCATTTCTGCTACCTTTAGCCGTCACATATTTTTCATGTTCCGTTAGGTACTCAGCCCCATTGTTTATCCACACTCCAAGATATTTGTACTTATCCACCACCTCCAGCGTAACCTCCTGTATCCTATGCTCGCTGCCCTGATTATCATTAAAAGTCATGACTGCCGATTTTTCTTTACTAAACTTCAAACCTAAGGATTCCCCCTCCTAAATCCTCCCTCTTTACCACAGATGTCCATTAATCTCTGCAAGTCTTCCTTGCTGTCAGCCATAAGTACAATGTCATCCGCATACATCAGTCCTGGTAATGACTGTTTAATCCATTCTCCTTGCTTGAAATAGGAAAGGTTGAAGCCAAGTCCGCTCCTCTCTAATTTTTTCTCTAATCCTTGTAAATACAGCATGAACAACAGAGGTGACAGAGGGCACCCCTGCCTAAGCCCCTGCTGTTGTTTTCCCATTTTATAAGCACCTTGTTACTTTTATAGATATCTTTTAAAAGATTTCTTACTCCATCTTCCACCTCTAGAGTGCCCAGTATGTCCCACAAATCCTTTTGGATTACACTGTCATAGGCTCCCTTGATATCCAGAAAGGCAAGCCATAGCTAGGGGCCTGTGTTCCTTTTCCGCTATTTCAATACACTGTGTCAATGAGAACAGATTATCTTCTAACCTTCTTTGTTTTCGGAACCCATTTTGTAGTTCCCCCAGCACCTCCTCGCTCTCCACCCACGCCTGCAGTCTGTCCTTTATAATCTGCATCACCACCCTGTAAACCACTGACGTCACTGTTATGGGACGGTAGTTGTTTATGTCGGCTTTGTCCCCCTTTCCCTTATATATCATGCTCATCCTGCTGTCTCCACCCGTCGGGGGCTTTACCGTCCATTATCATTTTGCTCACTGCCTCTCTTAATGCTTTCTTAGATTTTGGGCCCAATGTCTTTATCAACATAATTGGGATGCCATCAGGACCTGTCGACGTGCTACTAGGAACCCTCTTCTCTGCCCTTTCCCACTCGCTTTGTGCCAGTGGAGCCACTGCACTGGCTAGTCCATCCTCACCTGATTGAGAACATGCTATGTTTCGTTCTTTAAATTTTTCTGCCATCATTGTTCTTATGTGTTCCATTGCCTCATCTCCCTCTAGTCGAACACCTTGAGCTGTAACTATAAACCTCTGCTCTAGGCTAGTCTTATTACTCAAGGAGTTGAGATGTTTCCAAAATTTCTTCGCTGCTTTTCTATCCTTTTGTAGCGTTAGCTACACTGGCCTAACCAAGCCCGTTTCGCGTGGCACATCAAGAGCCGTGCTGCGCATGCGCAAGGATCAGTGATGTCACACGGCTTGCGCATCACCGGAGCCACCGGAGCCGGCACCTCTCGCGCACTCCGCCGCCGCCGCGCGCGACTCACCGTCGCCGGTCTGCGCATTCCAGAGGAGTGACATCGTAGCCGTGGTAGACGCACTGGCGCCGGCGCGCGTTCGCTCGCTGTGCAGTCGCCGTCTGACACTGCGCTGGAGCCGCTGCGCTTCTGACTGGCGTTTGCCAGTGTGGTATAGCCATGGAGAAGGAGAGCGCAAATGCTGCTCAACAGCGCAGAAGAACGGAGAAGCTTGACTCATCGGATCCCGAAGTAGTTGCCTGGCAATTAGCGGTTGAGCGTAGGAGGAATGAATACATGTGCCACATAATGTGTGTCATTGGAGCAGCAGTAAGCATGACAATCAAGCTAATCCTTGACAATCTAGACAACCAGGAAAGCTAAGAATAATCAGCTGAACCTTTGCTAACGCTACGTATATCCTGGCATAGCCGAGCTAAGCCACTGCAACTTTTTGTTTACTTCTGACAACCATTGGCTCCCCTTTCTTCTGATCTTCTCATTGATCAAATTGGATGCTTCCCTTCTACAGTTTAATAAGTTATTCCATTTTCTGCCTACATCAGCTTCTGGTTCACCCCTCTGCTTTGATTATCTGTGTTCCCTGGATGCTTCCTGACGTTTCTCTATGGCCTTCTTAACCTCCTCATCCCACCAGCTCTTGGGTTTACGTCTTCTGTTCCCTTTTGTCCTGACTCGTACCTTAGTAAGCTCTAGCTCAAATAGTCCTAAAAAGTAGGGTCGGCATCGAGCGCCGTCTCTCCGCGACCACCCTGAACTTCGGCAACCTCCGCTCCAATGCGAAAACGAGCGACGCGGCAGGCATCTAGTAAAGGAGGCATTGGCCAAGTTAAGCATGAAGTTAAGCTTTTTCTTCTTCCTCCATGCGTCAGGGCTTCTTTCCTGCACGACTCTCTTAACGGAAGCGAATCTGGAAGGCTATGTTTTTGTGCTTTACAAAAATAGTGTGGAATGGAGTTGCTATGTTTGCTTTTTTATTATTGTGCTGCGGTCTTCTTTTTTAGTGTACAATTAATTTTTTCTTTCTTTTTGTGGCGTTTCATGCAACTTATAAAATTTATTAGAGTGCTCCTGCGTCATCATCGTCATCGTCACATGCCGGCTTGCTTTGTGTATTGACATTACCGTATTGACATCATCGGATGCCTCTTGATGTTTGGTTGTCAGGTGCGGTTTAGCCGGCGCTTTCCAAGCGATATGATGCATCAGCTGTGAAGTGGGAAGACGCAGCGATCGCACGAAACACCGTTTGCGCGTCCTTAGCTTCGTCGGATCAGTGGATCACACCGCTTCTGAGCTGTTTACGAGTGCCGGACCATGTCGTCGCCGTCGTCTTCACCGCTGCAGTTTGTGCCTTTCACGTCGACCATGGACGGCACTTTCTGGAGTGAACTGACAAGGCGGAAACTCGTCCAGTACCGGCTCAGTCAGGGACCCTTTGAAATCAGCGCCGCGTACAGCTGCGGTTTGGCCGTCGGTCTCCCAGCGTTGGCGAACCTCGACATCGGATCGTTCGGACGCGCCAGCGGAGGCCTCAAAACACCAGGTTAGCCCATCTCAACCGCACGAACACACCGCGGGTGCTCATTGCGAGATTTGCATGGTCCGATAGCGAATAGTCTACCAACTAGCTGTCGTCGTGCAAACGGGCGTGTAGTTCGCCGGCATCGCCGGTAATCTCGAGTGTTCGTCAAGTTATGGAACGCTCCAAATCGGGAATTTAGAACGCGGCCTCGCGATATCATCTAGCGCTTAAAACTATTAATTACAGCCGCATCGACAGGAGAGCTTAGGACAGCTGCCTTCCCGTGGCCGTTAATTGCAACGGTTGAACCTAGCTGAACTTGTATGATCTGAGCCGCCTGATCTCCTCAGCACTAGGCTCGAATCCAATTAGGGGGTGGCGCTGAAAGGATGCGGAAACAAATGCAGTGGATGCGTGGCGGTCGTTCGGGTACTGGGCAGACTGTCCGAACAAGCCGTCTAATTATAATTACGTAAGAAATATGTGCGAGCATGTTTATTCGGTTGAGAGGTCTTGACCATTGTGCAGTCACTGGTTTCTGATGAAACTATTGATAAGTACCATCTGAAAAAATTCCGGCAGAACGAATCTCACGGTGAATGTCTATGCGATTAGCATTAGAGTAAACACCCTATGTATTGCCACTGCCGAGACATGAAGTGGCAATTTCGCTGCCAACCACAGTAACAAATGATAACACGACACAGTATATCTTGTTGTAATCATTGCACCGCAGTTGAAGCTCCCTAGTATCCTGGCTGCAAATTCATTGTGGTTATTCAAGTGGCCACGCTCAATGCAGAGGTGTCTGTTGTGTCTGTCCCTAGCAAAAATTGTTCTATTAGTGTATCACTGGACACAGAAATACACACACATAGAAATATTTAAAAGCAGGAGTGCTAGTCCTATCACTAAAATTGTGCTCAGAGAATAGCAAGCTGGCAATATTTGCTTCCAAATTGGAATAATGTGGCTCCGCTTCTACCAAACTAATTTAGGACAAAGTGGGATATGCTAGCTCGAAGTGTTCAACCAGAATGAAAAGCGACAGCGCCTGACACGACAGAACAAATAAAAAGCATACGAAATCAACTTAAGGTGTTTTGTGTGTTACATCAATACTGTGTGCAGATAAGGGACAACTACAGGCAGAAATTTTGCACTGCATTGTCGGAAACAGGTATGCCATTGCTGCAACATGCACAACAAACATGCATTATCACACTGTATTGCACTAGAAGCCTAAATAAGTAGACTACCTCCAAATGCTAGAATTGGCTCAGGGGAAAACACCGGGCATCGATGCACACTGATGGGTTTACAAAGTGATGAAGCACAAAGGTAAAAACAATTTCATTGTTTTGAAGTAACAACAGCATGCACAGGCAACACTATCAAAATATACTATTGCACGAATAAAATGCACAGGCACTAACACCACGGGCTCCTTAAAAACGCATTGTTCATTCACTAACAAACTCGCACACCTCGCTTTGATACGGCAGCCAATGCACACGGGCTGTGCACAACTACAGCTAACTACGGTTAAAGCTTTATGTTCTCCCCGCCCACCGTGTTCCCTTCTCTGTGATGCTGCTCCTTGGTCTCAAAAATATTACAGCCTTCTATATACGGTAACAAGTTAGCAATTTAAGTTATAAGTGCAACATTACTATATGCTCCCTTCAAAAGAAGGTGCACGACTAATGAAACTTCAGCTGCAAACCATGGTGGCAAATATGATGAAAACTTACAAATATGGTTGCCACTATTGCGCCATCGTTCGTAAGCTTACCGGGCACCGTGACTCTGCCTTGCAGAATATGGCTGTTTTTGTTTTGTTTTTTTTAATGGGGAAGCACTCGCTGAGCTGTGAACACTAGCTGTTTCCTCAACGACTCATTGTGACGAGGTTGCACAGAGGCCTAGTTAAGCGACGAAACCGTGTAGGCGCACGTCACTTTCGTGCATGTGGCTGAGAGATAGGTGCCATTTTCAGTAGCTTAGTCTGCTAAAACTAATGCAAACATGCGAATGCAGTGTGCTGCACACTTGCACAGGAGATTTCTTAATGATTCAGCGATAAATTAGAAACGTTCTCCATGCAAGGTAGTGGTCTCCAGGTCTAATTTTTTGTCAACTTTCACCTTACCATTAAACAAGCAGCAGAATCTAGCAGTAATTGTTGTCTAAGAGACCAGCAACAATTTGTTTAAGACCAATAGGATTTAATTATCTGATAGAGAAGCTAGTAGACATGCAACACTGATACAAAAAAAAAATTATGGGGTTTTACGTGCCAAAACCAGTTCTGATTATGAGGCACGCCGTAGTGGGGGACTCCGGAAATTTGGACCACCTGGAGTTCTTTAACGTGCACCTAAATCCAAGTACACGGGTGTTTTCGCATTTCGCCCCCATCGAAATGTGGCCGCCGTGGCCGGGATTCGATCCCGCAACCTCGTGCTCAGCAGCCCAACACCATAGCCACTGAGCAACCGCGGCGGGTAACACTGATACACTGATTGTATAATACTTATAAGTCTAATAGACAAGATAAATTGGACCTTTAGGTAAATCAGTACAACTAATAGAAATTTCTATTGGTCTAATACAAAACTTCTATTGGAAATTTTGCTAGCAGTGGCGCTATTGCTTTAATGCACCTAAAGCTACATACATCTTGGGTCACCTTGGCACGTCGTCCTTTCGGGAGGATTGTGCAAGAATGGGCACATGCCAATATCACAGACTTGAGAAATATTTAACTAGCGAAATAAATACGTGGGACGAAATCAAGAAGCACACGGTGCTGGCATCGTGCCCTGTGTGCTTTTTGATCTTGTCGCATGCCTTTTTTCACTCGCACGCCATACGCAGACATTGTGGCAGCACCACTAGGTGGCACAGCACATCCAGAGGGATGCATGAAAGATGACCCCAACTGCGTACACGTCTCATACACGACTTGTTTCGGCGGTGGCAGTAGGGTGTGTTGGGGGCTACAGTGCTTATCGTATTAATGCCAACATTCATCGTGAGATGGGTTCTGCCAAAATTTTAGTATGTTGCTATCAAATGCTGAGTAGGTTTACTGTATCATCATCATTCTATATTTATGTCCACTGGAGGACGAAGGCCTCTCACTGTGATCTCCAATTACCCCGGTCTTGCGCTAGCTGATTCCAACTTGCGCCTGCTAATTTTCTAACTTCATCACCCTGCCTAGTTTACTGCCGTCCTCGACTGCGTTTCCCGTCTCTTTGTATTCATTCTGTAACTCTGTCCACCAGTTATGTAACTCTGTCCACCGGTTATGTAACTCTGTCCATCCTACGCATTACATGGCCTGCCCAGCTCCATTTTTTCCTTTTAATGTCAACTAGAATATCGGCTGATCCACACCGCTCTCTTCCTGTCTCTTAGCATTAGGCCTAACATTTTTCGTTCCATCGCTCTTTGTGCAGTCTAACTTATTCTCGAGCTTCTTTGTTAACCTTCAAGTTTCTGCCCCATATGTTAGTACCGGTAGAATGCAGTGATTGTGCAGTTTTCTTTTCAACGACAGTGGTAAGCTGCCAGTAAGGATTTGGTAGTGCTTGCCACATGCACTCCAACCCAATTTTATTCTGTAAATTTCCTTCTCATGATCAGGGTCACCTCTGAATAATTGACCTAGGTGAACGTACTCCTTTACAGACTCTAGAGGCTGACTGGCGATCCTGAATTCTTGTTTCCTTGCCAGACTATTGAACATAATATTATCTTCGTCTTCTGCATATTAATCTTCAACCCCACTCGCACATTTCTCGATTAAGCTCCTCAGTCATTTGTTGTAATTCGTCCCCATTGTTTCTGAATAGGACAATGTCATCTGCAAACCGAAGGTTGCTGAGATATTCGCCGTTGATCCTCACTCCTAAGCCTTCCCAGTCTAAGAGCTTGAATACTTCTTCTAAGCATGCAGTGAGTCGCATTGGAGAGATTGTGTCTCCTTACCTGACACCTTCCTTGATAGGTAACTTGCTGCTTTTCTTAGTGTACATCACCAACCTATTTATGAACGGCATAAATATGCATGTAATGAAAATTCACCTTTTTACGCTCTTAGCATAAGTGCCGAGGATTTTCTAAAGTACACGAAACTCTCCTTTATTTTATTATTAGTCATATACCGTGTTTGTTAACCTAACTTTGGCCGTAAGTCCGCAACAATAAAGGTGGACAAAATGCAAACATATGAGTAACTGAAAGAAAACACTGTTCATGTTGGAAAAGGCACCCAAAACAATTAGCAAAAAATGTTGTAGTAATGTTACATTTTTTGAAAGTAATATGTAAAGCTCTAGCAGTCGCTGAGAATTGCAGCTCTTGATGTTGAGATGGGTACAAAATGCAAAGTGGAGAGATACTGATTGAAGTGGGGGCTTTTTATCGTGATAGCAGTGTACCACAGATGCCGACAAGATTACTGGAGCATTGCATTGATAAGACGTGGTTAAGTATACATTTCAGCTTCGATCTTTGATGGACGCAACAAGAGAATGCATTGCTGTGTGTTTAGAGCATTATGAGCATCTTCGTGATCAGGCATTGGTCAGAAGAGTGAAATATGAAAGCAGACAAAAGTTTTGTATGGGAGAAAAAAAGTGGGACACTATTCACCTGTGCCATTGTCATCATTATGAGACCTATTTACGTGCTTCTATCTGCTCATCACTTTTTGTGAAATCATAAGCAGCAAGCTGTGCACATTATAAAAGCAGCATGGGCATGTGTTTATGTCCTCGTGTTAGTTGAGTATCCCTTGAGCAGCATTTTCTTTCAGAACTGCCCAGTATCACAACAGTTGTCAGAAAGCATATACTTTTTGGAAAGCTTCAAAGGATATGCATTTCTCATATATTGGGCTGGGTTGTCTGCATGAGGCCATTATAGATCATGACGATGAGTAACACGAGAACAAGGTGAGGGCAGGAGCCAACGTTTCGACAAGTGGAGTTGTCTTCTTCCAGGCGACATATGCTCTCCTCGGCACTGTATATATATAGGCAGAGTTCTTCTAAAGGGAAGAGAAGGTAAGGCGGATGAGTGAGGTAACGAGCGAGAGTGTGTTAGTGGCGAGGGGGTTGAATTGATGATTTCCCCCTCGCCGCTAACACACTCTCGCTCATTACCTCACTCATCCGCCTTACCTTCTCTCCCCTTTAGAAGAACTCTGCCTATATATATACAGTGCCGAGGAGAGCATGTCGCCTTGAAGGAGACAACTCCACGTGTCGAAACGTTGGCTCCTGCTCTCACCTTGTTCTCGTGTTACTCATCGTCTTGAATCGCCATCTCCCGAATTCCCCTTGTTTTCCCTGCATTATAGATCATGTATTATTAGTATGTGTGCATAACGCTAATTGAGAGGCCTAACCTGATCAAAATTATAGAAAGCGCACAAGAGTCATAAAAAATGCCTGTAGGTTATTTCAATGAACAGCTATGGGGGAAAAGGGACTTGAGCTGTTTTTTGCATGTTTACTGAAGTGAAATAAAGAAATTCTGTTCAGAGCAGTCTTTATTTATGGTTGTGGTGGTTTCAAAAAAGAGAGAAATAACGAAACATGGTGGGGAAAGAAAGCTTGGGCTGGTTGTTGAAACATTCTTTAGTCAACAGTATGAGCTCTGGCCTGTCGCCTTCTTTCCTTCCATGTGAATTATGCACTGGGTAAGGCTTTTCCTCGATGAAGCAAACGGTCGAGGCCACCATTCCACCTCATTGTAAATATGCAAATGATTGAAAAAATAATTTTTCGAATCGAAGACTAGGAACATGGCTACATAGAGAGGTTCAGTTGTAGTTGTTATATGTCACCACTACAGCGTGGTGATGTTGCCTCTAAAGCGGTGGTTGATTCATTCATTCATTCATTCATTCTTTATTTGTTTCTTTCTGCACAAAGGACAGAAAATGGAGCAAAAGCAAAAGGCTTGAAGCCTGACAGAAGGCCTTTGCTCCAATACAGTGCGGCACGCAGGCCATATTATATACTACAAAAAGAAGGAAGAAAAGAAAGTTACGTATATTGAGTAATGTAAGGTATATAATACAGAAGCGTCATTAGATATATACACATATATACATAATACCGCACTTGTCATATTGAAACTTGTTGACGATACACTAGATGTGATTGCTCATCACTCCCAGGTCAAGCAAAACAAGAACATATGCACGAAGTATAAAAAAAATTTAAAAATATAAAAAACAACGTATGGATAGAGATACAACAGAGCATATAGTATATCCCTGGTATTGACACACGCTAAACGATATAGGCAAATAAGAACACATAACAATAATCAAGAAAATTCAATGTTATTATTAATCAGGAACCTCCTAAGAACTTTTTTGGAAATGGCACTTTCTATATCTATGAAGCCGTTGATTTTATTTAACAGAGTAGGCACCTGAAATGCAGTGTGTTGCCGTCCATAAGAAGTTCTGATCTTTGGAGTTCTTCATGTGTATGTACGAAAAGGATACGAACAATCCCGAGTATCTTGCAAACAATAAAGCCTGTTGCGTTGTATATACTGGAAAAGCTTGAAATAATATATTTGATTAGCTTTAATCATAAGGTGCTTCAAGAACAACGGTTCTGTCCGCAGGTCTCGTATAGGACCATGAAAATCTTCAAAGATTCTCAGAACCCTTTTTTGCAAAACAATCAGTTTAGAATAATTCGTTGACGTTGTAGTCCCCCACACAAGCGCACAATAAGATAGTCGAGAGTAAAAAAGAGTATAATAAAGCGTGTATTTTAGCCACAGTTCCACAGATAGCGTGTATTTTAGCCACAGATATGTTCCACTGTCCATTAAAAAGTTTAAGGTGACACTACGGAGAGAAATAAGCCGAGCTGTAGTGTAGTAAATTACGCTCCTGCAACACTGCAGAATCCACCTTGAGGAGAGGTCTGTTAAGCCAGAAAAGATGCAAGAACAGGCAGGTAATGATACTGCCTTGAAATTTCCACTTCAGGTCGCCGTGACATTATCGATTCTGACAGTGCCTAGTTAATTTTTTATCACTACAGATAGACTACATTGGGGTCTACAGGAGCGAAGGACTGAACTTAGCAAGTTATGAGTAGAGATGTAAAATTTACTTAAAATCTGAAGCGTGAAAAAAAAAAAGCATGAAAAAAATTTTTTTCTTAAATTTTGGAAAGGCGAAAAAAAATATCCTAACGTTTCTCTGTATACAGAAGTAAAAATAACTGCAGACGAGAGGGGCATGCAACGACATGTTTTGAAAAGTTATAGCAATATATTCACATTTCATAACAAATAACCCCTTTTTTATTCACTCAGACGTTCCTGGTACTTTCGGAATTCTTGTCTACCGACTATGAAAGCTGCGCTCTTTTACTCTATTAGGGAGGGAAAGGTGATGGTGTACATTCTACATATTTCTGGAAGTTTAGTTGCTCAGATTGCTAATGTCACGTGGTCAATTACATGTTGCGAGTTCACAATGACAAAAACTGTGGGTCAAATTTGTGGGTGCATTTAAATGTGTTGAACGATTGGGAAGGAGCAGCCATAAGTAAATTTTTCTGCAAACTGCTTCAAGCCAGTACACTATGGCAAAGTTTTCTTTCATAACTTTTTTATTCATTGTGTAACAAAAACTTTGTAAATACCAGTTGAAGAAATGAAGACTGAAATTTCCTTTCTGAATTTTTTGTCAGAACCTCACAGCCATCATGTAAATGTGGCCTTACGAATTTGAAATTATGTTCTCATATTTAGGCTGTTTTGACACCAGATCAGTTTTAACGATTGCGAGGCTAAGCTTTTCTTTATTCAAAATGCTATGTAGACTTAAGAAACCTTCTTGGGCAAGTTGGTGCGATTTGGAAAACATGATTTTAGGGCTCTAAATTTGCAGGCGCAAGTTGGAATCGGCTAGTGCAAGACAGGAGTAATTCGAGTTTGCAGGGAGAGGCCTTCATCCTGCAGTGGACATAAATACAGGCTGATGATGATGAAAGGGAGAGACAGGCAAGGGAGAAATACACCGAGGCAATGTAGGACTGTATCTCTTCCTTAATGAAAAACTGTTAGCTATTGATCGATGCGAGCACTGTCGAAATCCATGACATCTTGGCAAGCCAGTGCAGGGAACGTCAAAGTGCAACCCAGATTTCAATTGTGCTATATTATTGTGCTTTACTACTCACGGTAAAATATGGCTTTTTGCAATTTGTGAAGCATAATGTACTAATACCGCCTAATATTTGCCTTTGGTGTACCTTTAAAAGTTAAAATTGCCTGCCTGACACAAAATCTAGTGAATAAGTCAGAAGCAGCACCTCCAAATTGTTGCTATAGAATTGTGCAAGTTTACGCATGCAGATAGTCTACCACCTAGGCATATGACAGCATAGAGGTTTGCATCGAAATTGAGAGTCAAGGGGAAAAAGAGGAACTTCTGTCGAGGGCTTTACTTCTTATAATGAGACAGAAAGCCAAGCCATTCTTTTGAAGAGAACAGCTATTGGCAGAATAATGTCTCAAAGTGCAGTGAGGGGAAGGGAGGAGGTTGTGCCAACACAGTGAACATCAGGTGTAAATATGCCACAGGACTTTCTTTGACACCAACAAATGCAAGCACAGAGTAGGTACTCGAAAATGCTGCACTCAATTGCCCTGCCTCAGCTCACGAGCACTGGTTAAGGTGATGGCAAATGATGTTCTTCGTGCCGACTCACATGTCCATTGGCAGACTAGGCTAGGCCCTCTGATATGGCTTTCAAAGCCTTTTTTTTTTTTTGTTTTCATTATGAAAAAGAGCATTACCAGGACAGTTCTCGTTCCTTTTTATTCATAGAAAGTTGGATGCTGTGTCCCGCAATATGTGACATATGTCGAGATTGCATTTCTGAACCAAGGACAGAGATGCAGCACATGACCATAATCAAAAACGTTGCACAAACTGGAGGAAACAATGTGTCACCTGAATGTTGCACATGTTGCACACTTTTTCTGAGGTGGGGGAAAAAAAGATACACTTTTTTTTCCAAAATTCTCTATTTCTTTCTGAGCCCCCACATCTCTAGTTTTGAGAACTTACTATGCCACAACAACCCAAATACGAAGAACTCTATCATGTCGCACTGATGCGGCAGCACTGGGGTTTCCGTGTAAAATTCAAAAGATGGATGTTTGGACTTCATTTACATCTCTAGTAAACAACCGTTGGTGCAAAATTAATGACAGGAGTTTTGAAAAGACTATTTTGTCAGTATGAACTGATTCGTTTGTTTGTTTGTGTTTATTGTCTTGTACCCAAGGTGGAGTATTTGGTGTTTCTCTTGAGTGTCCTTTTAAAATGCTCATACAAGTATGCTTCATGATCATGCCTTATTATAACCATTACAGAAATGTTTCTACTTTAACTAGAGGTGGGTGAATATCAGCTTTTTAAAGTATGAATAGTGAGTATCAAATATCAAATCGAATATCAAATAGTCAAATGCAGATGCACATGTTTACACAAGGAATATTTATTTCAGTAAGGTTAGGTACCACACCTGTACTGACTAGTGTAAAAAATGGATTAGTTTTAAACAGTTTTAATTGTCACCAAAGAACTGCATGAATAGCCTCTCAACATCTTTAGAGCCTGGTTGCAAAGAAGCTTTCCAAAAATTAATGGCTGCTGTGTAGAATGGAGCTTTCCAAAAATGCTAAATGAATAGTTTCCGGAAAAAAAGTTGGACATTGCGGAAAAAAGGGGGAAAAAAGGTTAGAAAAGCTGCTTGATAACTTCTGTGCCATACAGAAATGTAAAAGGTCCCATTGCAAGAAAACCATCACAGGTTGTAGCTTAAATGAGAGGAATGCTACATGACTAGACTGCCAGAAACTCTGAATGTCACACTGCAAACAAACCTCCCTGGTTGTCATGTAGGCTTCCGCCGTGAAATAGATAACAGAACGAATACTTCCAGCGTCAGAAATTTTTGTGAATGTGGGCCTTGGGTCATTGCTTGCAGTTGGGACAGGTATGGCCTTAGATGGGGGGTGGTTTGTGTATCGTCGTCGGCATGCACACCTTAATGACTTGCCTTCGCCCGACATTTGCAAAAGGTGCACCACTTCTTCAACATGCCTGGCATGATGGGAAGCCCACACTGAAACTGGCGTGGGTTAGACTAGGATGCAGTGGGTGCAGGTTTGGGGGCACAGTGAAGATAAGAGTGCAGCTATTAGCTGACATCAGCTGATGAGAGCAATGCAGGTAAGCAGCATTGAAGATTTCACCTGAACGAGAAGTACCTGCTTCACTATTAGAGGAATCCACAAAACCGATATGGCTTTAGGCTGTCATAATCCCATCAGAGAATAGAGAAGTGCTCAGCTGTCACTATGCTTACTAGGACACAGTAAAAAATATTTATGTACAATCGATTTGCAATCCAGACCACACTGTACAACAGTGTGCAGTCACTGGCAAAAGGATGTTCAATTTTTCTGGGATCTATTTTGTGGGCCACACTGAAAACTCAAAGTATAGCTCACTACTTTCGTAGATCCAGATAGTGTCTCTTTGTGTTGTGACTCAGGATTGACTGGGTCTGTGTGTGTGCAGTTTAATGGCACAATGTCAAGGAGATGATGTCCTATATCAGCCTGTTGGGCGAAAAATTGCATGCAGGCTCCAAGTGAACGCTACTCTTGTACAGAAGTTATTTTCATAACAAGTCAATGTCATTTGTCTGGAAAAATTACAGTGGAACCGGTTTGATATATTTTTGATGGGACCACGAGCTAAGCACGGATTATCCAGGCGAACATAACTGGTAACGCTTGCGGCAGCACTCCTTATGAGACAACAAGGTACTCTCACACAAAACTTTAGGTGAAGTTGAATTGGAAGCCAACTAGATATTGAAAACCTGCTCAGTAAAGCTTGTTATTGCTGCCTCGCAATTAGATTCTGCTTTAAACACGTTTTGAAGTACACATAGCTGTGAATCGCACTAAATGAAAGTTGTCCATTTCCACTTGTTGCTTTGCTCAAATATTGTTACCAGCCTTTTTTTACTACTTGCACCCTCTTTTCAGATTCTGCGCAGCTTTGTATATCTGCGCAATGTGTCGAAGGTCACCAAACAGTGTTCGCGAATGTGGATGTGGGGTGACTACTTGTGCCTTCATCCACCTCCTGTTAGCTCTCGGCTTCAGAAACTGTCTTGAGATCAGTGACAATCAGAACACAGTGATAGCAATTCTTCTATGGGGCACAGCAGTTTCTATGAAGCGACCACTTTCAACAGTAACTTATGGCAGTCAGCATAGGCACCATCAACAGATGATGTGTCAGTGGTGCACTGTCACAGTTTTTGGATGTAACAACCAGAAAGAGGAGTGTAACAAACAGGAAGCTGGTACACATGATTCCGTGCACGTTTAATGGGACCAGTGCTTCAGCGTGTAAGAGATGCGAAAACATAACAGGAACGCAATGACCAGGTTCTACTGTATATCATCTACTTACTAGCTCAAAGGTGCAAGCACTGTCAAGGTCTTCATGGAGTAGGGGGACATATATTCTCCACAGCACAGTGTTTGATGCATCTAGCAGTTCATGCTATGATATAGGTGAGACAGCTGTACTGAGCACATCTTGGCCCTGCCTTAGCTCCTCTAGATGATGACACTCATTGGAATGCATCGAGGTGTTCACCCTGTGGTCGGAAGATTAGGTGATGCTGTGTGTTTTCAGGGCCTTTAAAACCAAGTGCCTGGCACGTGGGTACATAATTTCAGTCTCACAAGCTTTGTGGTCGTGGTAAACTTGGGTCGGCTACCTATTGAGCTTTTTCTGCAAGAAGGAGCTTGCAGAAATTGCCTGGGCGACTTTAATATTCAACCACAGTGTATCCTTCGCCATTTGTTGGTGCTATCAAAATAATCTAAGACAAATACATTGGAAGCTTGTTGATATGATCTTCACGGGAACCGGAAAATAAAGCGTACCATCTGAAAATCGTATCATCCATCGTATTATCCAACCAAATTGTATCACTTGGAAAAGAAAAAAAAATGTATTACGCAGAATTGTATCAGCGAGGTTCCACTTTATTGCACTACTACTCCCCGTACCATGGGATCATATCCCAGTACCAAAGTTTATTCAGAAGTACATCAGTGCCTAAAGTCAGTATAAACAGGACAACGCTGTTGACTTGTTTCTAGTTCATTTCTTAATTTCAAATGCATGCTTCATCGCATTCTACCAATTTTGTCTGACTTACTAATATTTTTTCTGTCGGTGCTGCTTTTGAAATAGCATCAAACTTGGCATTCATGGTTAATTGGGCTCCCCTGCCTTGCAGATTCATGTCCTCTGCAGGGCCTGCTGTACCTGCCCAACAGCCTGGCCGACATGAAGAAAATGGACAAGTCTGAAGTGCTGCGCACATCAGGCAAGCTCGTGTGGGCAGCCCTGCTTGATGGCCAGGCCATCAGGGACCCAAGCCTCCTGAACCGCTTCGTGGCACTCATCTACGTTGACCTGAAGAAGTTCACCTTCTGCTACTGGTTTGGCTTCCCTGTTGTGCGCCTATCCAAGGAGGTGACCCTTGCCAAGCCACCACAGTGCCTTGGTGACATCTTTGATGACAGCAGGTTTGAGAATTCACTGAATAACCTGAAAAAGATTCTGCATAAAATTGCTTCAAAGTTCACTCTGCATTACAAGAAATGGACATACAGGGCAACCGAAAAATACTGTAATGCGAAAAAACAACCATAACTCTTCAACTAACAAACAAAATGAGGCACGCTTTATATTATTCGAAAGGCCATTCAATTCTGTACAAGGACTCCAATTTTAGTTTCAAATTGTCCACCTTGTGCTTCAATACAGGCTTGAAAACTCTTCCGGAAAATCTTCAAGATCGCTGTGATGTCTTCTCGAGTGATTTCATCTCAGGCCTTCTCCACAGCACATTTGAACAATTCAATGGATTTGTACTTGAAAGAGCACACTTTTTGCTACAGGATCCCCCAAACAGCGAAGTCCATCGGATTCATATTGGAGGAATTCGACGACCAAACGTCCTTCCCCTACAATGTTCGCCTCACACCACGCAAGAGTCTTCTTCGCGCTGTGGGCAGGGACCCAGTCCTGCTGCAGCCACCAGTCAATGCTTTCTGCATTCCCAGTGGTGGGACTCCTGCGCCAATTGCACCATTTTGATACCAGTGCAAATTCCTGCGCCAAACACAGGAAATTGACCGCAATTGTGTCACGCTGCATTAGAATGGCTTTGGCACGTGTGCCCCAGCAGTGGCCGCGAACAGCGAGCGGATTCGATCTCCGAATAATTGCGTAGACGTTCACATTCTGCGCGCACCGCATGACGGTGCGCGCAAATGGACAAGTCTGAAGTGCTATGACAGTCCCATAGTTTCTCGTAATTTTTGCGCTTATAACATTGCATTTTTCGGCGCTTCCGGAAAGTGGCCGCCCGCGTCCCAGTTGTTGTCGCTGCTGTCGGAATGGCCAGGGCGGCTGCATTTATAGCGTACTAGAATATGGTTAAAGGGCCGAGTGGCACAGTGCTTCCTAGCTGAGGTGAAACAACGAAAAGTATGCTGAAAGCGCAGTGAGTAAACTAGATATTAGGGAGGTATGCGCTACTGCAGGTTCAGAGGGCAGGTGTCTCTGTCCCCAGGGCCGTTGTAATGTAGGACTATTCCAATCTGTTTTTATGCCCATATGGGCGAAGCCTGAGTCATTTTGACCGATCAGGAAAGGAAGGGCTATTGGCAGATTTAGAATGAAAAAGCCGCAGTTTCACCCGAAAGGCAAAGCATCGATTGCGATAGCAAATTAGTAGACTGCTGTACGGAGCAAGTTTAGTAGTTGTAAACATTCGCTTACTAACTAAATTAACAAGCATGGTGTCACCGCACACTACGAAACATGAACGCATCTCACTCGATGACTGTGTACACTCGCTGTCAGAACACTAGAGTGAGAAAGCACGGACTGCCGTGGTGGCTTGGCGGCTATAGTGGGTGTTGCGCTGCTAAGCACGAGGTCACGGGATCAAATCCCAGCATTGGCGGCCACATTTCAAGGGTGGTGAAATGCAAAAATGCCCGTCTCCATACAGTGGGGACGGGCGTTAAAGATTCCCAGGTGGTCAAAATTAATCCGGAGTCCCCCACTACAGCATGCCTCATAATCAGATCATGGTTTTGGCATGTAAGACCTCTGAATGTAACGAGAAAGCGCGGCAGCAGCAGCGAACAAATTGACCTTCGTGCTGCCTCTCGCTTCAATGCGAACTATGCGGCGAGAACACAGCGCGCACGAAGCTGTCAGCACTGCGTGGACATCGCGGATCGCTTTCAAGATAAGGTGTGCGCCATATGCAGCCATCGCCGAAGCAGAACGCCCCCCTCCCCCCGGCGCCTGCTTTCCTCCCTTGCGCGCACGCGATTAGGCCACCATCGTCGGTTCACCCTCGCACGCTTTCACTCGCACATACAGCATACGGCACGCGACAACGTTGTTATCGCCCTTGGACATTTTATGGAACATCTCCCCGACGACGACGGCAGAAATGTGCCTGGAGTGTTCATATAATTGTTATCGCAATAAAACAGGTGGGGATAGCTTTACGTTATACCAACCCAGGGTCAACTTCAGCTCTGGGTCTGCTGTGACATGGTGACCCAGAAATTGGTACCACGTCGATTGGATCGTATAATTTGAGAACTTTTCCCGCTGTCATCATGAGCATCGGCGTGGGAATATATAGTTCGATCGTAGTGCCACCGATGTTTTCGGCATTACAGAAAAGCATTCGCCGTGCCGCCGCTCGACCCCCTCTTCCACATTCTAGTACGCTGTAGCTACAAATTGCGTTTCTATGCACTTTGTGTTGGTTTGTTCTGTTTGTCGTCGTGGTTTCGAATTGCGTTGCCATATTCCATTATTCCACCAAAATTCGAATTGGCCTGCTCCAAACTGCTTCGGAATGAAACTTTATTGGCTCCAAATTGCTCCAAAATTAAGTTTAGTCTCCTCCAAGCTGCTCGAAAATGGAAATGTATCGGCTCCAAACAGCTCCAAAACGCAATTTTACATGCACAAAAAATTGCTCCAAAATGACTTTGGGCAGTCCCACCCCTGCATTCCCTTGAACCCAGGGAATGACAGCGCCCTCCAGGATCAGCTTCTGGTAGGTCTCGGCATTGAGTTTGACCCCTTTTGGCACAAAAACGAGCTTGGTCTTCCAAGGCCTGAAATTGCGGCCCAGACCATGATGCTCTGAGGAAAATGTTTTTTTAACACTGTGACAGTTCGTGAAGAACTCTTCGGCAACAACTCTCGGCGATTCTCTGAATTCCAAGCCGGTTTGATGTGGAAAATCGTCTCATGAATGAGCGCAATCTGGTTCAGGGCGTCACCGTGGCTGAGCTGCTTTATCCTGCTGCACTTTTCCAGCCTGGAGGCCTTCATTTGGTCCATGAGCAGGTGTTCTTTCTCTGGTCTACGCACCGTGAGCTTGAGGTCCTCTTTGACGTGCAGCTGCATGGTCGAGTCACTAACTCCATGCCCTCTGGCGAGTTACAAATTGGACGGCCAATTTCAGCTTATAGGTTCTTGCCTTTCGAGGCCTCCCACTTCGCTGCTGGTCCTTGATGTCCCCTGTCTCCTGAAACCATGTGACGCCACTGTGGACTTGAACACGCTGCAATTTGAAAATCTTCGTGATTTCTGGAATTGTCATCCTCTGCTTGTGGTGGGAAACGATTGTGTGGCGCAATTCTTCACAGACCGTTTTTCCTATAAAAAAACAGGGCACTGGGAACAGTAAAAATAGCAGTTCTACTATATCAAAAAAGCACAAGGAACACAAATTGAATAATTTCGGTGCTAAAAAATGCGAATATCAAATAAAATAAAATTCAAGGTGTGTTACAGTATTTTTCGGTCACCCTGTAGACTCTCTATTCAACAATTAGATCATTTTTTATTCTATCAAATGTATTCCTATATCATTTATATATTGTACACGTTGCAATCGCGCTTGACCTTTTCCATCTCCCTCTATGTAATGCCCTTATTTAGTACTCATATAAATAAATAAAAAACAACTTGACAAAATGCTGCATGACAAAATCATAGAGCCGTTGAAAAGCCGGTAGGTGTCTCCTGTCAGGCTGCGCACAGCTCCTTGAAATTCTGGAAAACCCTTGAAATCGAAAGTTCCATTTTCAAGGCCTTGAAAGTCCTGAAATTTCTTTTCCGTCCTTGAGAACCCTTTAATTCTTGGGGTTTTTCACGGGGTCCAACAGTGCGACTCACATTATATGGCGGTTGAGGGTGGTCCCGGCAAACTTTATTGCGTTTCGCAATGCCGGGACCGCGAAGTTCGCCTCTTCCTGCGCGAGGAAGAGGCGAGCGCGTGTCCGCCGCGCAATTTTTTTACCCCTCTGGCTTGCTTCGACATCGGGGTTAGCCAAAAGCCATAAGTTGCTGGCCACAATGAGGCTAGAGTGTCTCGACCTCCTCGGAAAAAATACAAGTTGTGCCATCATGCTTATTTGTAATGAAAAGGCAATTACATGAATCTTAACAGTTGCATTTGGTAGTATTTCACTTTTTTGGGGGGGTTTGCCTTGGGCTGGATTTATTGGCAACCCACTAAAAACAGGTACAGCCTCATAGCCTGAGCATTGTCTGTTGGCCTCATTGTGCTATGTTTATCTGTGCGTGTTCACTCCAGTGCCATCGTTGCTTTGTTTGCTTTTTCCCTCATTTCGGTTGTGGTGCGCATAGTTCAGAATCATGCCTGGGAAATGTAAATTCTAAAACGGGCTTGGCTCAGCAACGACGATTACAAACTTACATCAGACCTCCACCGCGCGAAATGCACATCCTGCAGAAAGACCTTCAACATCGCTTCTATGGGTGAATCTGCTCTCAGAAGCCATGCGAAAAGTGCAAAGCACTGTGGAATCGTGCAAATGGCAGCTGGAAACTCTATACAGAACTACCTGACACCAAGCACAAGTGAGCGGTCCCCTGGGTTGGCTCCATCATAGGTGACTCATCTAAACAGTACCTGCAAGTCACACGAGGTGGTTACCAATGCAGAAATTCTGTGGACAATGAAAGTGATTACCTCCCACTACTCGTACAGATCATCCGCACAAACCGGCGACTTGTTCAAGCGGATGTTTCTCGACAGCAACGTAGCTAAATCGTTTTCCTGCGGAGAAAAAAAAGCGCGTATGTTGCGTGCCATGGGCTCAGGCCATTTTTTTTGTCGTCCTTGCAACAAGAGGTACAGAAGTCTGACTATTACGTCGTGCTTTTTGACGAGTCAGCAAATGAATTCCTGCGAGAGAAGCAAATGGACATGCATGTGTGCTTTGCGACTTGTCACATAACGTCGCCACCAGATATTACACATCCGCTCTTATGGGGCATTCCATGGCAGAGGACATTCAGGAAATACTTTTAAGGACTTTGGAGCCTTTGCCACTCGGCAAGGTTCTTCAGATCTCGTTGGATGGGCCGAACGTTAACCTGAAGTTCTTTAGGAATATGCAAGTGCACTTGCAGGAAAACCATCTGGTCCAATGTGTTGACTTGGGGACTTGTGGCCTTCATACCATCCACAATGCCTGTAGGGCAGGGGTAGGAGCCAGCAAGTGGGGCATTGGCGTTCTGCTGTCAAGCCTGAGTGCACTCTTCCGAGACTCACCAGCACGAAGAGAAGATTTTTCAACTGTGACTAACCAGGAAACATTTCCACTGCAGTTTGTGTCTCATCGATGGGTGGAAAACACAATTGTCATTGAATGAGCTTTGCTTCTTTGGAATGACATAAATATGTTTGCAAGGAGTAAGTAGGTGAGCTTACCAAATTGTGCATTGTTTGAAAATCTGTACAGCTTTTGTCGCGATTCCTTGATGCTGGCCAAACTGAACTTCGCTTAGTGTTGCTTCCATTCTTCAGTAATTCTTGTAAGACTACCAGTCTGACAAGCCAATGATCTTTCTTGCTAGAGACCTTGAGAGTGTTGTGCGGAAGCTCCTTGTGAAATTCATTAAGGCTTCAGTGTTGTCTTCATTGACAGGGATTGGTGGTTTGCTCAAGGTAAACGTTGATAACCCTGATAACCACACTCTGCTTGAAAAAGTGGATATCGGCCCCAAATGTGAACAAGCAGTGAAAGATTCAAGGGCAAGTGCAAAGGATACATTTCAATTCAGAATGGAGTGTAAACTATTTTTGGCAGCTGTGACCAAGAAAATACTGGAACGGAGTCCCCTTAAATCATCAATGGTTTGAAACCTGGCATCTCTAGACCCCCGGCTCATGTGCTCGAAGCCGGATCAGTGCTTTGTGCGCCTAAGGAAGGTGTTGGACGTCTTGACCGTGGCAGGAAGACTGAGTGACTGCCAACGGGAATGTGTAATGGCAGAATACACTGAGCTACTGCAAGAGGTAAAGCACGAGCTTCGCCTGTTTGAGAGGAGCCTTAGTAGGTTGGATGAGTTTGTTCATGACCTCCTGAGCTTCAATCCCTCTTACAGAGAGCTGTGGAAAGCAGTCAGGCTGTTGCTTGTTTTGAGCCATGGGCAAGCAATTGTCGAACGGGGGTTCAGCGTCAACCGCCAGATCTCCGCAGAGAATCTGAAAGTTTTGTCATACATTTCACAGTGTATCATATGTGACGCAGTGGGCAGGGCAGGTGGAATTTTAAATGTTCCTATAACAAAAGAACTCAGAATAGATGTGTCCGCAGCGAGGCAGCATTACAGTGCACACTTGGAATCAGAAATGAAACGGTACCAGGAAAACTCAAAGCAGACAAAAAGGCGCACGATCATGGAAGAAGTTGAAGGGTTGCAGACTAAGAAAAAGAAGCTTGGGGCAGTTGTTGCCAATTTAACGGCCTCTGCAGATGAATATGCAGAAAAGGCTGAGAGAACTGGTGACATCACGCACATGGTGAAATCAAACAGCCTGTATCCGCGTCGTACATCTTGTTTCGTCCCTTTTCGTGCGCTAAAAAGTATAACACATGAAATCAAACAGCTTGAAAAAAAAACACAAAAGCGAAGGCTGAAAAGAACTCAGCAGCATTAAGACGCAAATAGAAAAGAAACTGAAAGACCTGCCCTGAGCTTCAGAATTTCATCTAGTCGAATGAAACTTTACGTGCACTGAATGAAATCACTTTCCTTTGTTTTGTCCAATAAAATGTAACGTGTGAACTACTGTATTAAATATTAAAATTTTTGAACGGTCCTTGAAAAGTTCTTGAATTTTTTTTCTTGGAAATCTGTACGAACCCTGCCTGTTGTTTTGGTCAAAAGGAAGGGTTGAACTATGTTTTTTCATCGATTATCGTCACCTCAACGAAGTCGCAAAGGACGTATGCCCCCTCTCACAGATAGACAACGCACCGGACTGAGATCCAGTTTTAAGATTTAGGTATAATTACTCAAAATTCGCAACTGGCAAATCGAAGTCGACACGAAAGACCGTGAAAAGACTTCCTTTATTATGCTGGATGGCGTATTCCAACTTAAGGTCATGTTAATTGGCCTTTGGTCAGCACCTGCAACATTCCAGCACGTGATCGACATGGTGTTGGCAGGCCTAAAGTGGCAGACGTGTCTCGTCTACGGGGATGACGTCTTTTCTACCAACTTCGATGATCACCTGAGCCGACTTGGAACTGTACTAGAAGCTATCAAGTCGTCCGGACTCACCCTGAAGCTGTAAAAGTGCTGCTTTTTATATAAAGAGCTCCTGTTCCTGGGCCATATCATCAGCAACTCCAGAGTCCATCTGGACCCACAGAAGACAGCTGCCATAGTGAAATTCCCGCAGCCTGTTGACAAGAAAGCAGTATGCCGATTCCTTGGCCTCTGTGCCTACTATAAGCACTTTGTCAAGGACTTCACTTGCATTGCCGAGCCACTGACTCGCATCACGAAATCGGACGTCGAGTTTAAGTGGGAAACAATGCAAGTCAAGGCATTCCAAGACCTTAAACGACACCTGCAGTCCCCAACAGTACTTGCACACTTGGACAAAGACACCGCAAGTAGTGTAGGCCTCGGCACTGTCGTAGTTCAAAGGAAAGATGGACTTGAATGGGTCATAGCTTACTCTAGCTTTGGCATCATTTTGTCTATCGCGAAATTTTGCCCTTACTTATATGGCAGGCCCTTAAAAGTCATAAGCGACCATCATGCATTGTGTTATCTATTTAAAGGACCCTTCAGCACGCCTAGCACTGTGGAGCACCTAGCACTGTGGAGCCTCCAAGAATTCAACATCACTGTGATTTACAAGTACGGACAGAAATACTCTGATGCCGACTGTCTGTTTGGCATGCACATCAACCCGTCGCCGCAGCACAACCAAGATGAGGATGCCTTCCTAGGAGCAGTAAGTGTAGACTTCACCAAGCAGCAGCAAGCGGACGTGCAGCTAAGCAGCCTTGCTGAGTACTTGGAACACAAGACCGACTTTATCCCAAGGGTAGGCGCAGACTGTCTTTTTCTTGCGAAACAATGTCCTGGTAAAGAAAAGCTTCTCCCCAGTCCGTTCCAACTACCTTCTTGTGCTATCAGCACTGTGGTCAGAGGTTCTGCATGCCTTGCATGACGCTTTACCACTGGAAACTTCGGGTTTTCCTGCACGTTCTCGAGGGGACAAGAGAAGTATTACTGGCCGGTGTCGTTCACTACGTCAAAATCTGCCGAGACTGCCAGTGAAGCAAGACACCACCAACAAGGCCAGCGAGATTGCTACAGCCTATTCAGCCTGCTTGCTGAATGTTCCAGGAGATTAGGATGGACTAATTGGGGCCCTTTCCGACATAAAATCCGGAAACAAGTGGATCTTTATGACCAGCAACTACCTTACCTGCTGCACCGAGATTAAAGCCCTGTCCGAAAGTAGCACGGCAAAATTCTTTCTGTGATATGGTGCCCCAGAAGTCTTTATCACCAACAGAGGAACGGCTTTTACAGTGGAGCATACTCAAGCCATCTGTAGTACAGCCCACGGAGAAAGAATAATTCAGGAGGCGCAACTCGGCTCCTTCCCGTAATGTCTTAATTTCACACAGGAGTGCAGCAGCCATGCTACGGCGGATGTGTGACGTATGGTAACATGACGGTTTGTCAAAGCGATATAGCAGATCCGTGCCGCGGCGAGCGTGCTCTTGTCGTTTGCTCGCGCGCGGCGGCTTGATGCCAGTGCGCCGCCCTGGCTATTATCGCAGAACGTCTGATCTTTCAAGTTCCTTAGTCTTATTGCCACATAAAAAGCGTGTGATCCTAAATAATAATCTGGAAAAAATATGTACGCTAAAACGGTCTACAGGTCTTTTATCCCTGGAGTGCAAACCGCACTAGAGAAAAGCTTTTTGGGCGGTATCCGACAACCCAGCGCTAGCGGTCAGTAGCAGACGACGCCGGGCGCCGTCAGAGACCCTGGCCAACATGGCGGCCACGTAGGAACGAGCGTTTTGTTTTGTGTTCTCCTCTATCACGGCGGCTCTACCACGGCCACGGTAGAGCCGCTGACCGCGAGGGAAGTAGTTCGATGCGGCGCCATAAGGGGCGCTGCACCAACGTTTGCCACCCGCGATAGAACCTCTGAAGCTATGCGTTTCCTCCTCACCCAACGTGACATTATCACGACCAGTGCTGGCGCTGGCCCAGAGTTTCGCCTCCTGTTATTCTTTCTCCGTGGTACAGCCAGACAAGTCACCGAAAGAAAACTGCCTGCCACCTGCAGACAAATGGTCTTACGGAAAGCCTAAATAAGACCCTCGCCGACATGTTGGCGATGTACGCCGACATTGAGCACAAGACTTGGGATGCTGTCTTTCCGTACACAACTTGTGCAAGAAACAATGCAGATGCTGCCGTTAAAGCTAGTTTACGAAGGAACCTGGTGATGATGCTCAACGTTGGCCTTGTTACCAAACATTAGCGACAAAGACAACCTCGACGTCGCTGCCTATCTCTAGCACGCCGAACCCACGCCAAATCATGTTAAATAGCTTATGCCACCTGACCTGTAAATCAGATTTTAATAATCGATTCATGTGCTCGGCACTATTGTTCTGCCCAAGTGTCACTTATTTTCGTGGGCACAGGTTTACCCTATAAAAAATTAGTTTGGTGACTGATAATTGTACCACGATCTGATTCTTTACTGTCATGACAATATAACGAAATCCTTGGTGCAGCAAGTATTTATTTTGCATAACTTTGTGTCAGTTACGTTTCCCTCCGTGGTCGTGGGGGTGTCGCCGTTCGAAGTTCATGCCGTTGCTCGTCCGTCGCTCCTGATGGCACCCTTGTTGATCCGGGCTCCTAGCCCTCAATCTTTGGTTCGTTGTCAGGCTACACGTTGCATACAAGGCTCGCAACAACTCCTCCGTATGTACACGTTTATTTACATATGTACATTTCGCCAACAGCTCGCGGAGTCATCGACTCCAGCTCTCTCATCGCTATCCCATCGCTCTCCCCCCAAAACATGGCCGAATTCCCCCTTTTAAGCAATTCGGTTCACACAAAAATTTCATTCCTCCGCCCCTCGGCAGCGTAGGGCGGAGCACTCTCACAATCACAAACAGTTTTACAAGCATACAACTGTCACGACCCAATGGTTAGCTCAAATCAGCCCAACAGTTTTCTTTCAGTCACTCCTATTGGTTCATTTCGCTCTTTCCCGTTTTCCTCTGGCCAATCCTTACGTTGTATCTTCACTTCAAAGCAAACACGAGCAAACCAAAATAAACAAACCAGTAACACAAAAACAGCACCAACAAAGTACACAAACAAAAGCCAGGAAAAGAATTTCCCTTCCACTTTTAATCCCCTTGTTACCCGGCCCATGCACTCGAGCAAGCCGCAAACTAGAGGATGCGCCGCGCAATTGCTTGAACACAGGTGGCGGCCTGCTCTATGCGACGAAGACCACCTAAGCAACGCGACTCCCACCTGCCCATTAGCCTCACAAGGAGCGCTGCCGGCGCGTGCCCTTTTATCCTTTGTCCAGCTCCCCCGACACCGTGGGTGGGGGGGGGGGGGGGGCGACAACAGTGACGATCGGCAAGTGACGCGTTTGTCGGCACCCGTTTGCCATGGTTGATGGTTCAAAACATCCGGCACATGTGGTCCATGACCATCGGCTCAGTGGCGCCCGCCACCCCGCTCTAAACGGCCTATCTTGCTAGTCGATAGCGCGCGGCACTCCCCGGGCCTACACACATATGGAAACGTTTCTGTAATACCCCCCCCCCCCCCTAGTTAGTCTCCATATATACAAATAAAATATCCAAAGGTCGTCGAACTTAACACCTCCCCACCCAGAATGCTGTGGGGACACCTGATGTACACACGGCATTGACACAGAATGTTCGGCGACCGCACAGGTAATCCGCAATCATGCACGCTGTCAACATCATCAAGACAGGTGTATTATTAGTATCCCCAAGCAACAGGTAAGAGGGAGCCAAAAAAAAGAAGGAAACTGCTCCTGCCCGGAGTAGCAAAACAAAAATACCACACACACATAAACGAAACAAAAACAATTCGCAAGAACAGTTGAGCATGAGTGCATGCTCCCACTCGACATGTACACAGTCTGGGTACCATCTCGCCTGTCTAGTGGAACACCATGTCGTCACTGACACATCTCCCCTTGGGCAAAACAAACCACCCGAGCAAAACTATATGGTTGTACCACTCGTCTCTCGGCGTACATGAAGTTGAGAATGTACACCACCGTCACTCCGCTATGATGTGGCGGACTGCCTACTGGCGCTCCCACCTCGACAGAGCATCCGCACATTTGCTTAGCGTCTGTTTAATGTGAAATAATCCCAATTCATACTTTTACAAGGCCAAGCTCCACCGTGTGAGGCACGCTGCCCCTGCGCCTTCTGAGACTCGCCAGTCGATAGAAACTCCTCTGCCCATGGAACAGCCAACTCAGTTAACTTGCTTAGGGCTTTCTTTACTGCGCCAAGCCACCACTCCGCGTCCTGATTCCACGGTATAAGGTAAGGCACGTCCTTGTTCTCGAGGTCGCTGAACGGACACCCCAACTTGGAGTAAGATAGAATATACTTGCGATAGTAGCTGAACATCGCAAGCATGCCTCGCAAGTCTTTCTTTGTCCTTAGAGATTTTAGCTGCGCTATTGTGCTTATTTGTATCGGATCCGGCGATTGTATAATGGGCCGTGCATGCTCCCATGCTTCCGCCAGCGACCCATCACTCATTTGCTCTTCTGCAAAATTAGAATCAACGGCAGACGCTGGCTCCACGCACACAGCCATCTCCTCACCACTTTGACTTTCTTGCGATTGCACTGCAAACGCAATATTTTCCTCCCCGTTACGCCGTGTTATTTCGCCCTCCGCCTGTACTATTTTCACCGCAAGATCGGCTGCATGGTTGCTCGCCTGCTTTAAGGCATCGTAGACGTCTGGCGTTAGCAAGGCGTCCACGTCTTCAGCCAACTCGTCAGTCATAGCACATAGTACTGACAAGCACGGGTTAGAGCCTACATCGCCCGCAGCCAACGCCAATGGTACACACCCCATCTCTGCTGAGACTGAGTGTCCAAATGCCCCTTGCAGGTGAACCGTTTCACTGGTTTCGATACCTACCGCTTTGGCGACAAAGCTTTTTCGAAGGACAGTTATGGCGGCCCCAGAATCTACAGAAGCTCGAAAATGGCGGCTACCGCACATAATGTCTATCCCCAACAGGTTCGATGCCCTGCCAGCATCGCTTTCTCTGTGGTCATCTCTTGGCCTCTGCTCGCACATAGCCCTAGCCGTCAACACCTTATATAGTTGGCTACTGGCCAACTCCTTCGGTTTAGTTGTTGGGCTGTTCCATTGCACATGGCCAAGTTCCTCCGACTCTGGCATTGGCGACCGAACAGCCCTGAGCTCTTCCGCATAACGCCCAACTTTTGTACGATCACCACGCTCCCTCCCCTCGGTGCCTTGGCCGTGCAGTTTCAGCTTTTCCAATTCGATTTGTAACTTGAGAGATTCAATCTCCAGCTCTTTTACTTTTAATCTGATGCTAGCTTCATGGCTGCCACTGGTTCGCGGAGTGCGGTGGTCGTCCGAGGTTGGTACACCTCCCTGATTCCCAACTTCTGAGTTTACCCCCGAAACAACATCGACTCGAGTTTCTGAATTTCCCTCGGTGACCGATACCCTACCTGCCCGTAAAGCCTGAGACCGTGTAGCGACAGACATGACGGCCCCCAAGACACAACAAGAGGCCCACCTGAATATGCTGTGCCACGAACGTTCCGCAGTCCTTCAGTTGATCCCACGTTCTCGACCACGTCGATCGGTCACTGGACAGGCACTGGTCCAGGGAAAGTTCAGGCCACCGTCACTCGGCAACACTCGACGGGTCGCTGAGTAGCTCGCATCCAATGTCTCGTCTTTTCTCTGGACGCTGAATCTTGCTTTCGAGGCCTCTCTCTTGGATGTCGCCTCGTCGATGTGGTTTCTCTCCCGTGATTCTTCCTCTTTACCAGCTCTAACTCACAGAACTTCGCTCTTGCATGTAAAGGGAAGGTTTGATGCTTGTCGAGCCGCAGCTCTCGGGACCTCTCACTTAGATGTCGTCCCGCTCACTTTTCGAGCCGCAGCTCTCGGAACCTCTCGCTTAGATGTCGTCCCGTTCACTTTTCGAGCCGCAGCTCTCGGAACCTCTCGCTTAGATGTCGTCCCGCTCACTTTTCGAGCCGCAGCTCTCGGAACCTCTCACTTAGATGACGTCCTGCTCACTTGTAGCCGTAGCTTTCGGAACTTCTCACTAAGATATTGTTCCGCTTACTCCAGAGCTTGCATAAGAGGAGTGTCGCTCACCGAGTAGCAGAAAGTTGCCTTGACGATCCTGTCCGACTGCGCCAGTTACGTTTCCCTCCGTGGTCGTGGGGGTGTCGCCGTTCGAAGTTCATGCCGTTGCTCGTCCGTCGCTCCTGATGGCACCCTTGTTGATCCGGGCTCCTAGCCCTCAATCTTTGGTTCGTTGTCAGGCTACACGTTGCATACAAGGCTCGCAACAACTCCTCCGTATGTACACGTTTATTTACATATGTACATTTCGCCAACAGCTCGCGGAGTCATCGACTCCAGCTCTCTCATCGCTATCCCATCGCTCTCCCCCCAAAACATGGCCGAATTCCCCCTTTTAAGCAATTCGGTTCACACAAAAATTTCATTCCTCCGCCCCTCGGCAGCGTAGGGCGGAGCACTCTCACAATCACAAACAGTTTTACAAGCATACAACTGTCACGACCCAATGGTTAGCTCAAATCAGCCCAACAGTTTTCTTTCAGTCACTCCTATTGGTTCATTTCGCTCTTTCCCGTTTTCCTCTGGCCAATCCTTACGTTGTATCTTCACTTCAAAGCAAACACGAGCAAACCAAAATAAACAAACCAGTAACACAAAAACAGCACCAACAAAGTACACAAACAAAAGCCAGGAAAAGAATTTCCCTTCCACTTTTAATCCCCTTGTTACCCGGCCCATGCACTCGAGCAAGCCGCAAACTAGAGGATGCGCCGCGCAATTGCTTGAACACAGGTGGCGGCCTGCTCTATGCGACGAAGACCACCTAAGCAACGCGACTCCCACCTGCCCATTAGCCTCACAAGGAGCGCTGCCGGCGCGTGCCCTTTTATCCTTTGTCCAGCTCCCCCGACACCGTGGGTGGGGGGGGGGGGGGGGCGACAACAGTGACGATCGGCAAGTGACGCGTTTGTCGGCACCCGTTTGCCGTGGTTGATGGTTCAAAACATCCGGCACATGTGGTCCATGACCATCGGCTCAGCGGCGCCCGCCACCCCGCTCTAAACGGCCTATCTTGCTAGCCGATAGCGCGCGGCACTCCCCGGGCCTACACACATATGGAAACGTTCCTGTAACGTCCTCCTAGTTAGTTTTCATGCATACCTACACACATATGGAAACGTTTCTGTAATACCCCCCCTAGTTAGTCTCCATATATACAAATAAAATATCCAAAGGCTCGTCGAACTTAACAGTGTCCATAAAACACGTATTTTTAACCTCCAACGAAGTTTGTATCCACGATTTCAATATAATTAACTTTCACTGCTGCCGCGAGTGACGACTGAGGTCATAAATGAAAACTACTGCGGGCGCCAGTGGTCAAATAGTTGAATTAGATCAGGTTGTTTTGAACTCTCCTTTCAAATCGGATGCCATGGGGCGAAGAGCTGCCGGCAAATCAGTTTGCCGAATAGCCAGCCATAGCCTTCGATACCTGGCAGTGCACGCTGCCCTATCTCAGAGGCCATTACCTGGCTAGTTCAGTGTCAAGCAGAAGCACTAAAGCGTATAGATATCAGTGCATCATACCGCGCAACTATGAATTTGCATCCATGCATTTTATGCAATATATGACTGTATTCTGCATGTGCCTTGTGTTAGCACCTGATATGATGTTTTTAGTGTGTTAGCATTCTTTGGGTATTTCATGAACTTCCTGGGGGCTATTTATTTATGCTTGTATGTTTGTATCTAACCGTTCTCCCGCAAGCCTGGGTCACTGAGTAGTCTGTAATCGAATGGTTAGCGCATCGGGCTGCTGGGCTGAGGTAAAAAAAAAATGGTTAGCACATTGGGCTGTTGTGCCAGCTGCAAAACCAACCATCTAACTTGGGTCACTGAGTATGTGGCGGAGGAGGAAAAAAAAAGAAGAAAGGAAAGGCAGGAAGGTTAACCACACGCACGTCCGGTTTGCTACCCTACACGGGGTAAGGGGTTTAAAGGGATGAAAAGAAAGAAAGGAGAGAGAGGGAAGAAAGTACTCTCAGTATGAACACGTGCGATTGCCCAACACTTCACAATCGGTCACTGAGGCCAGTCGGCTTCATGAACTGTAACAATGCCCGCAATGTGTATATAGGTGCTGCTCTTCAATGAACCTCTTTCACACCGACATGGGTCAATGCTCAACTGAGTAGCCATGGCTGTTCAAAGAAACAATTTGACGCCTACTTTGAACACTGCATATGTGCTGCTTGGTCTGTGCTGGTCTTCAATGAACCTCTTTGATGCCAACTTGGATATCTCGATATATGCCACTGGGAATCTGCCGATCTACCATGATGAAAAAAATCCCTTAAATTTCTTCTAAGCTGAGTAAAATCAAACCAATGTCACAAAGGTTCCTCAAGGACAGCCATCCGGCTCATTAGCAGGCTGTGCCACAAATTAGGGTTCTACTAATTCTCGCGCCTTGTCCTGTCATGCCTCGATCTTCCATCCTTTTTGTTTCACTATATAAATGTTTTCATTCCAATGATGATCCCGCTTAGTTTACAGACGGCAGAAGTGTACATTACGGCTGTTCTTTGTTGTCAAGGCTGGCTTGCCTGAACGCCGCATACGCTGCCCTGGATATGCCCGAGAAGCGGGTCGCCTTCCTTGTGGTGTTATCGGAAAAAGACGTGGAGATTCATCCCTTGGAAGAGCTTCCCACGCTGGTGGCGCACAGTCGGTTCTTCTACCTGGCCTTCTCTGACCCGTCAACGTCCGCCAGCCACCCAGGCTGGCCGCTCAGGAACCTGCTGGCTGTGGTCGTCCACCACTGGGGTCACCTGGTCTCCCGGTGCGATGTGCTCTGCTACCGGCGTGAGGCTCGCCACGGACGCGTGGACAGTGGCCACAGCCTTGTGCTCGACGTCCAGCTGGGCAGCAATGCTGCCGCTGTTGACGACAGAGCACCAGTGTTTGTCGGCTGGGAGCGTAATGACGCAGGACAACTGGGTCCCCGGATCGTGGACTTGAGCATGAGCATGGACCCAGCCCGGCTGATGGAAAATGCGCTCGAGCTGAACCTGCAACTGATGCGGTGGCGGCTGGCACCGACGCTCGACTTGGAGATTGTAGCATCCACAAAGTAAGAAAGGTTCGACTCTCGTTGAAAAAGTGGGTGCGTCATGGATCGGTTCATGGAACAACGTTCTGTAATAATGTAAGTGTGGAAGGCACATTCTAACCAGTGCTAGTTATTACAAAGGCAGGTGGCGATTGTGTTATCCGGGTGAGATTTGTGTGCTCTTAATAGCAGTTAGCAACAGTAATACTATATAATATAAGCTTGGAGTTCGCCTAATGGTAAATTAACAAAGGGTAAAAAAAATAAATAGAGCGAAAATTTAACAATAGAAGCATGCATGCACATCACGATGCATAGCAGTGCAACACCTTTGGGACAAAAACAAAATAGCACAAATATAGCACGTGTTGAAATCTTCACTCATGCAGGTGCCTTCTGCTGGGTGCTGGCACCCTGGGCTGCAGTGTGGCCCGGTGCCTGGTCAGCTGGGGAGTGCGCACCATCACGTTCGTCGACAATGGTGTTGTGTCGTACTCGAACCCGGCGCGCCAGTCGCTGTACACGGTGCAAGACTGTCGAGACGGTGGCCGACCGAAGTGCGAAGCAGCTGCCAGTGCCCTGCGTGCCGTGTCGCCCGCAGTAGATGCGCGGGGCGAAAACTTGACGGTGCCCATGGCAGGCCACAGTGTGCCCGAGCAAGCCGAAGACCACGTGCGGGCCGAAGTCCAGAGGCTTGAGGCATTGGTCGCCGAGCACGACGCCGTCTTCCTGCTGCTCGACACCCGCGAGGCCCGCTGGCTGCCGACGGTGGTGGCGGCCGCACAACGCAAGATCGTCCTCAATGCGGCTCTGGGCTTCGACACGTTCCTCGTCATGCGGCACGGCGTCGCAGCGGACGAGGCCGGAGACGACGCCGAGAAGCTTGGCTGCTACTTCTGCAACGACGTCGTCGGGCCGGCCGACTCGACGCGCGACCGCACCCTCGACCAGCAGTGCACCGTGACGAGGCCAGCTGTCGGTGCGATGGCTGGTGCCCTGGCCGCCGAGTTGCTGGTGGGCCTTCTGCAGAGCCCCCTGAAGGGCCGGTGCCCCGCACTGGATGATCCAGAGGCCCCTGGCGAGAACCCCCTGGGGCTCGTTCCGCATCAGGTGCGAGGTTTCCTGGCCCGGCACGTGTACATGACGCCCACGTGCATGGCCTTCCCCATGTGCACAGCTTGCTCGCAACCGGTGCTCGAGGAGTACGCCACTCGGGGCTGGGAGTTTGTGCTACAGGTGCTCAATGACGCTGCATACCTGGAGAAGCTGACGGGACTGAGCAGGCTGCACGAGGAGACGGACCTTGACCAAGTCTGGGCGCTTAGCGACAGTGAGGACAGTATGTCGTGAAGACGCCTGTTTTGCACACCACAGCAGCACACCTCAGCTGGAACATCTTGCGTCGCGAAACAAATAGCAGGAGAACAGTGGAAGCTTCACAGCGTATTTAATGTGATTGTTCACACATGGATGGGGTATTCTTTTTTTTTCCACAGCACTGCAAACGCAGCCGGATAGCCAAGTTTGATATCATACCGAGTAAGGTTTGGTATTGGTTTTATCCGTGGCATATTGTTCATTGCTAATACACTGGCCATTTCAGGTATTCATTCTGCCTGAAATGTGCACTTTCTAACTGACTGTATCTGAAATTGACGTAATATTTCAAGGATTTGTGTGCTCTTGCTCTTAGTGCATACCTATTTGAAAATATGTGCATTATGCAATAAATGTAACTTTAGGATGCACAAAGAATAAAAACACTGGCTGCTTGTTTGCTAGGTATCACATTGCACCTAAGTTCCAGGCACCGTAGATATTTTGCTGTGAAAGTGATTCTTTTCTACTCTGGCTGTGAACTGACAATGGCGCACAAAGCGAGACTGTATTTGGGAGGATGGCTTGCCATTTTGAAGTAATGTTTCTCGACAAGGCACGACTGGGCTGTAGCAGATTTCTTTAATACCTTTTCTTTTTATCTAGTCATGAAACTTCTATGGTAAAGCTTAATATGTCACCCAAAGTAGCCGTGATGTGGTGCAAAGTAATTTACAGGGCATTTGCCTTCAGCCACGGTAGGCTAACTCGTGTGCATGTATTCCAGCAAGCTCTGCAACCTTTCCGATTGTAGTGTTGACCGAGAACACAAAAGAAACTGCATTTATGCGAATGCCACTGACCACACAATTCTTTAAAAGTACAATTGCTAGAAGCACGCTAAATGCGGAGATTTTGTCCAGTTGCGTATTAACAGTGACCAAACATGTGCGCTGTGACTTTCGCTTCAATAGAGGCCATTATTACAGACAGCGAAAAATTCCCTACTACAGCACTGCCGCAATAGTTAACAGAAGACCAAGGTAATGTAACAACTAAGCTTTAACAACAGGTATTTATTGTGCTCCCAGCAGTTTAATTGTGCAGTTAGTGATAGTCGCATGAATGCATCATTTCATTTGTATTCTTGTGCAAAGCTGCAGTAGGAAAGGTCGCACAGCTCGCCGCAATATATGCATGGGGGTTTGCCTACCACGGCTGATGGCCGAGTCCCCACTGAACGACCGCTTATCGTCGCAGCTAATTTGGGCAACATACCAGACTTTCTCATAAGAGATCTGTGACCAGAAGAACAATGCAGGACTTTGGCACTAGTATGCACATTTCTCTACTGCATGTCCTTAGCGTGCCGCTAGTCCTGGGAGTATATACGTATTTTAACTATCTTCCTTTCACTGTGTAGATAATTTTTTTGGCGTTATTTTTATTCCTCTTTTAGAGGGGAGAAGGTGAAAATATTTGAAATTTGAATATAAATGAACCAATCTCTTACCCCATTTGCATTCGAATTGAGTATTTGATTCTGAAGATTTTCAAACATTTGTTAGTGGCTGAATATACTATGGTTTTGAGTGTACAAGAAACTTTGCAATGCTGATTGAAATGTTACTTATTTTTTCACTCAACCGTAAATACTCTAGGCCATTTCTTCGAACATCGTTATGAAGCACTACGCTTCAGGCACCATCTTTTTTGTGCACAGGTGACACTTTCTGAGCTACTGTACAGATTTCAGTAAATATGCGAATTCTGTAGTGAAGAGACAGTATTCATATCCAAAATTTGTACGATCGCACAAACAGAACACGTACTTGCTGTTTATTTGCTTACTTTTATCGAAGAAAGTCTGTGATGTTCCCACGTGTTTTCTTCCTTGCTAAATGGGTGAGTAGGCACTTCTCAGACGCATAGAACTGCACACCAGCGGCCGAGCTTGCCTCGCGACAAACTTCGCCATGTGGCAAACTCCACATGTTGTACCATCTTTGCTTGCTTGACATTGATGTTGAAGCGGTGAATATTCCAGTTAATCAGAAAAGGTACAGGATAGAGACATTCATAGTTTGGTGAATAATTATAGTAGGCAGCTTACTATAACACAATGTAAGCAGAAACTTCATTGGCTAATCTTACAGGAACGTGGAAACAATCTAAGACTTGAAATACTGCATAATATTTATCATTGCAAAGTCAACACTCAAAGGCAGATATACCTAACTGAGCCAACATACATACCTCAAAGACTGGATCAAGCATAAAAAAAAAGAATTTCCTTCTATGAGTGGCACATTTGGAATAAGCCTCTCCTTCCAAGTTGTTTCATATTCATCAGATGATGGTTTTTATTGCACGCTGAAAGCTCAATATGTTTGTTTTGTTTCGTTGTTACATCCCCATTGCTATAATGCCTGTACAGGTGATGCATGTATATAAATAAATACATAGTAATGAATGAAACACGTCATTATCTTGCCCTGCTGACTCACAATAGTACCGAGCGTAAAGAGGGCGATGCTTAACTCTGGATAAGTCAATTCGCTTCTTCTTGCGGTCTTTATTAACTCTTCTTAGTACTTCCAGCCTCTGTGTGAACAAGGATGCCTTCCACTTCCAAGACATTGCTGACAAACACGGCTGATTGAGCTTGACTACACTGTGTACTCTACGAAGGAATGGCAAGTGGTTGTAGCATCATGGGCAGTTTCCAACCGATGGAGCTACTGTATCTGATGATGGCCACTTCTCCTCCAACCAGGTTGGTGGAGAGTGCCCCCAAAGTGGCTCCAAAGCACTGGAAGTGCTTGTTCTCTGCCGGCAGCTTGTTTGTTTGTATTATGCCCTGGTACCCGAGCGCACACGCAGCAGCTCACTTGTTCGTATCATCCATCACAGCCACGTACAGCGTTCGCATTATCCAAAACTTTTGTACGTATTGTATTTGGGCCAGGACTACAACAAATTCATACCACCCTTAAGTTTGCAACAAGCATGAAGGATTTTTCTGTAGTCACCCATTGACACAGAGGGGACCACCACAATGTCCAAAATATCGCCGAGGCCAGAAAAGTGAATTCTTAGGAAAAAATAGATGTCGTTATCTTTTACAATGCCAGCAGTGCATATTTACATTCATTTACTTTTGCTCAGTATTGTGATTCAGTAAATATTTACTTGAAATTACGTTACAGTTGAGGTCAGGGGAGAATTATTGCCACGGCATTGCAAATGTCACTGTGGTGTGTGGTAGTGCGCGAAGACAAAGTTCAGCGAATTGTGCGCGTGTGAACGTGAGCATGGTGAGCGCAAGACGACGACGATGACAAAGAGCGTCAAGCACGAGGCACCGCGGCACAAAGAAAAAAAAACAAACGAAGCATCCAATTGGAAAGAACCACGGCGCTCACGGGGGCCAATGACTGATGCACACGGAGCCCGAAGATAACCAATCCGAAAGGAACACACGGACCAGAGGGAAGAAAAACGAGGCAGTGGCCGAAGAGAGAAAAGGAGTTCCAGAGGCGGCACCAGGAGAAGGTCGGCCACCGGATCGGGGGTAGAAGACGGCCGTCGGGTTCTGGACCCGAGCCACCAGGACTTCACCCGGCCGGGGCCTCCTGCCAACCCATTCCTGGGCCTCGCTACTCCATCTGTTCGGGAACTGCTGCCCGAGGCCGGCGAGCGTCTGCGCCCGTGGGCAGAACGAGAGCTGTCGGGCTACGGGCCCGAGTTCCATGACTAGCTGCCCAGCCAGAACGCCGCCGCCGTCTGCCCGTATCGCCAAGCCGTCTGCCTTCCTGGGCATCGCCACTCCACTCGGTCGCAGACTGCTACTTGAGACCGGCAAGCTCCTGCGTCTGTAAGCAGCGGTCGAGCTTTCGGGCTACGGGCCCGAGTTTGCGCCCAGCTGCCTGGCGAGAACGCCGCCTCGCTCTTCACGTGCCGCCAGCTGCCCGTGTCCCCTCCGCGAGCCGGAGTCGATGCGATCGGGCGCTCTACCCAGTCGTCGACCAACCCGTCATCCAGTTGGTGAGACGAACGCCCTTCTTTCGTCGCCTTACCACCACCCTTCCACATCGAACTGTTACGCGCGCTATCATCTACGCCAAGCCCTAGCTCTGTGTGGTGTCTAACTTGGATTTTACTTGTGCCTTCCATTCTATTCATTTCTTCTGTTCTTCAATTCATTTCTCCTACTTGCCTTCATAGCATGTGTATTAAATGTCTCGTTCTGCTCTTTGAAACCAACGGCTTCGTCCTTTGATTTGGTCCTTGAGGCTCTGCCTCAGAGACCTGCTTTGAAACAAGAACCTGCACATCACAGTCACACATGACCTTGACTGTACGTAGCTAATTCAGAAGGGCAAGCCTACTGCATTTCAACCAGCAGGAGCAGAAGAGTTCCCTGGGTGCGTTCACAGTGGTTGCCAGCGGGAGGCCCCTGCAGGAGGTAGTCAGCTTGTGCGCAAGGTCTTGGGCCCAATCATCATTGAGCCACACTTGAGAACACAGAGTGGCAAACATTCGACGCTGGCTTGCCATCACACCAGCCAGTAAAGGATTTTAATTACAGGCACTATGCTTATACTCCATGTCATAAATTGCAGGCAACACTATCAAAGGCTAAAAGCACTTGTTTTCTGCCGGCAGCTTGTTTGCGTAATGTCTTGGTACCCAAGGCCACACGCAGCAGCTCACTGGTTCTCATTGCTCGCAATTGAGACCAAGAATTCGTACGTCGTCTATGAAAGAAAGATGCAGATCATGTAATTCGATGTAAAGCCTTGATGTCACAAAATGTGACATATTTTTTACTCTGAAGGCATTGGAGATCTAAATGTATTTACTATCAAACAAGCAGAGTGACCAGCACACCACTTTCTGTTGTAACCAAAACAGCACATCACTTAATGTAAGCACAAAGGGATGTTCACAAGTTGCAGTTGTAATTTATTATATGAAGTAGTTATTCCTCAGAAGGTGTCAGAGGTCAAAAGCAACCTGACTGAGACTTCCACGACTGGACCGGTTGTGTAGCTTCCACAATGTTGCCTGCTAAGCTGCAATTGTTCAGCCACCACAGGAATGATCGGTAGTGCATGGATTCGTCTGATCTTTGTGATTGGGGCTTCAGACGTTCCTATGGCGTCATTTATCTGAGCCTAAATTTATGCTCCGCTTGATGCAGGAGGTAAAAAGACTATGCAAGCATGCACAATCGCTGCTAATTGCAGGGGTTCCGCTTGTCCATGCATTGTGGCGTAATGATGTCAATACCAGTACCTCTGTTCTAGACGCCCTGTGTTTGAATCCTGCCGTCGGCAATTTTAACAATGTTTATTTAATTATTTATAATGCAGTACTTTCTTAAAAATGGTCACCTTGCAAAGTGACGAAGGATTTAAAGCCAGAAGGACGATGTTTAGGCAAATCCATGCAGACTACCCCATTATTCCTGATGCTGGCTGAACGCTTGCAGCCGCTGTAGGCGTTATAGCACCACAGTTCCGCAACCTCTAGTAATTGTATGAAACTCTATGGTGGATACGGGATGCCGATTCTGCATTCTTTCTTCACCGCCCCAAAGCAGGTGGCTGGTACAGCTTATGTGTGTGTGCATTATATATTGAGAGCTTTCTCTTTCTTTGCACTTTAGGTTTAACAAAATCTTTAAAATTTGAGAGCAGTATTTTAGACCTTGTGTTGGACAAGTCTAAGCGGACATTATTTGCGCGAGAAATTAAAATGTGTATTCGACTAGCTACCAAAATTTATTTAATTAGCTTTTAACCCTTTAAGCACTTTGGACAAGCCCAGCTAGTCAACGCAATACTGATAAACTTTGCTTTGGATGACAATGTTCCCGTTTTCAAAGTGACCTGGACAAACTGAATGCATGCACCTGATTTTTCATCTTCTACATAGTTGGCAGCACTTTGTCAGCGCCCAGAGGCCGCACTTTCTAAATTGCACTCTTTTGGCAGGATGTTTTTAACAGAAACCAGGACCTGGTGTGAACCCTGCGGCAAAGCTCTCTGCACCGTTCCGTGCTTCACGAAATTTCACACACTTCGTGACCTGCCTTGGGGGCAGAATGGGTGAAAAACTTCCTTTCGTGCTGAACTTTGCTTCGCAGAATAGTTGATTTTGAAGCACATTAAAATAAAGCATTTTCTTTGTTTCCGGCCGTATTGTTAGTGGGAATGACAAATACATATGTATTGCTTAGTGAAGAGTTCAATTACGTTTGCATGTGCAAAGTATGAAACAAATGTTGGTTGAAAGCACTTCAGAAGTTTAGAGGAAATGAAGCTCGAAAACATGCCATAAAAAAAGAAGCATTAAATAAGGTCGCTTTTGGTCAGAATAAATAAAGCGCTAATTCCTTAAACACTTTTTGGACATAGTAAGAAAACATTGCTGATCTGTCGTAGAGGCTGCTGTAAACATGCAAGCTCAGAAGGTGCTGCACTGCATGCAGCAGGTAATTTACAGTCTGCTGTCAAACACAACAAAAGATCACTTGGTCCTGCTTCCGCAATGTCATCATGCAACGTCATCGAAAGCAGCTGACCGAACAATGCTACTGACTGATGTCGTGATCACGAGAGCGTTCTCAGTGATACATAATTGCTCGTTTTTAGTTAAATAAATGAAAAATGCATGTCTGCGATCTCAAAAAGACGGAAAAATCATTTCATCTTTTCACTCTGCATGTCTGCTGCGGCGTGCTTTGTAGCGTAATCTACTGCAGCCACCACGGGGTGACCACGGGGCACGCTTGAAGAGACGAAAGTAGAGAGAAATCCGAGTATGAGTATGATAACTCCATTCATAACTGAAGGATATGAAAATTTTTTCTAGCATCATTTAATAGTGAGGCCATTCTATGATTAGGTAGAAAAGTGTTTCAGGGCCCGGGGCTTTAAGCGGGTGAAATTTATTACTTTAGGGCACACATTGAAATTTACAAATTGTAAAGCAAGTTTGATGGTGCTTGTCTCAGAACTTATGGTAGCTTCGTGCTGTTTGTTATGCTTCTTTTTGTAGCACAAAATGGGCTTACATTTCCATCTGGTGCAAGTATGCATACAGCCTTGTTAATGACCCTGGAAACTTGGAAGCACACTGCGCCAGGTACAAATGTGAGCCCATTATCCTTGACACTGCATTAAAAAAAAGTGATATTTTTTAAGCGTATCCCATGTTATCCGGAACTGCAGGTGAATGTGTCAATGCCCAATCAGCTTGACAGGACAAAAAGTGAATTTTCTGAGCAGTAATTCAAGACAAAATCAAATGGTCCACATTGTTGACTACTTTTTCATCGTTCATTTTTAATTCTGACGCATTTTAAACCATACGGCAGTTGATGGTTTGCACGTCACTTGTCCTGTCTAGTTCCACTATGTTTGTCATAGCCCAAGCTGTTTGCTTGCACTAGTGCAAGAAAATAAAACTTCAGATGGAAAGAAGTTGGTTACCAGGGGCAACAGTGAAGGACAAAGTTTCATTTCTTGAATTTTACGTTGGTGTAACATTGTAAATTTCAAACATGTTTCAGCCATTTTCCTAGGGAAAATGTTCTGTAGTGAAGAGGAATGCCCGGTGCTGCAGACACATCGCCAGTCATCCGGGAGGCGCGAGCTCGAAATTGCCTGAGCTGCACTGGTTGAGACACGCTGCCAACGCTGCCTGCTGTATTCTCTCTTGCCCTGTATTCACATCATTAGATTCTGGTGGAGGTGTTGCGGCTTTTCCCCAACCTGGAATTACCCACCCGAACTCTGCCGTCTGTCATGCCTGACGACCCCAGCCCGACATCCCCAGCGGTTACTCCAGCCATCGTATGCGCCGATGCCCAGCATCAGCGGGATCCTGACAACTTCAGTGGCACCGATGAGAAAGACGTTGAAGATTGACTGGAATAGTATGAATGCTCCAGCAACACCAATAAATGGGACGATCCCCTCAAACTCAACAACGCAATGTTCTATTTATCGGGTGTCGCCAGGCTGTGGTTCAAAAACCACGAAGCCGATCTCCGCACGTGGGCTAGCTTCAAAACCAGCATCGCAGAAGTTTTCGGCCGCCCTGGCATGCACAAACTTCGCGCTGAACAATGCCTACGAAGCCGATCCCAGCAAACTGGTGAAACGTTCACCAGCTACATAGAGGACATTGTCGACCTCTGCCGGCGTGTCAGCCCCACGATGGCGGAGGCGGACAAGGTACGTCACATCATGAAAGGCATTTCCGACGATGCCTTTCATATGCTGCTGTCCAAAAACCCAGGCACTGTTTCTCAGGTCATTGAGTTTTGCCAAAGTTTTGACGAGCTCTGCAAACAGAGCCTTCTCACGCCGCGCCCACCTGGGTCCGACGACACCTTTACAAGCATGGCCGCGGCTCCTGAAATGGACTCCCTGCTTTGCCAGATAAAAGAGTTCATCCGTGCTGAGGTCGCTCGTCAGCTTTCGCTGCTGTCCTCAGCCACACCACCACCCTTGCCTTTGCCGGCCAACCTTCGCCAGGTCATCCAAGAGCAAGTTTCCGCAGCTGTCCCTCCTGCCCGCGAGACTCCACCGGTGCCGACTCTCGTTGCTTTTCCCAAGGTGACTGCACCTCTCAGCTATGCCGAGGCTCTCGCATGGCCACCACCTCAGCCCTTTTGCGCCATTCCCATCAGCCGTGCCACTGTGTCCAGCTCCTCACTTCATTCAGCCACAGCACCCACACAGCAGTGGACAACGGCGCACTCCTGACAACCGGCCAATATGTTTTGAGTGTGGTCTACCTGGCCACATTGCACGATTTTGTCGTCACCGTGCCACATCCTACCGCCGTAGCTTCGACACCGAACCATACGTTTCACCATACCTGTCGTGCTCCACGTTTCTGTTCGTTTCAGAACAGAAACGCGGAGGACGTCTTCTTACTCGGACCACTGCCCTGTTGTTGACCGCCGTTCGCCATCGCATCGATACCGCTCACTTTCGCCGATGCGTCGTTGTCCTTCTACGTCGGAATGGGAAAACTAATTGCTGCAGTTCCAGAGGCAAGAACTGGATCCCCCACGAACAGACCAAGGCCTCTCCCTTCTCCAACTAAAGTTGATGTATATGTGGATGGCGTCGCTGCACTCGCCCTCGTTGACACTGGTGCCGCAGTTTCAGTTATTAGTGCGAAACTTTTCCGTTTGTTCAGAAAAGTTACACCACTGTCAAACGTACCACTTCGTACTGCCAGCGCAGACCGCATCACGCCTGCAACTGCGTCTACTGCTCGCGTTGTGATCAACGGCCTCCTCTACATCATCGAATTTTTGGTGCTGTGTTCTTGTTCCCACAATCTTATTTTGGGCTGGGACTTCCTTTCCGCTAATAAGGCCGTCATCGACTGTTCTCGTGCTGAAGTGGAATTTCAAACGCTGTGCGACGCCCCGCTCCTTGATGCTCGTGAACCTGAAGATAAAGTATTTGTTGCCGAAAATGATACAATTCCACCACACTCCTCTGCCCTTGCCACAGTGTCATGCAACATTGTTGCTGATGCCAGTGCACTTTTTACTCCATCTGCAATTTGCGCTCATCGAAAATGTTCCCCGCTACCTTTCGCTCTTTTGGACGTTCATGCCGGCGTCAGCAGACTGTTCCTCTCCAACCGATTGTCCTGTTCTCTCACTTTGCTTCATGGGGAGTGCGTTGGCTGTGTTCAGTGTGTCGACCCTGCTGCCATCATTGACATGCCAACTGGTTCTATCGCCACTCATGAGGTCGGCGGAGTGACCTGCAACCCCGTGCAAGAGCCGACTTCACCCGATGTTTTCCATAGCTCCATCGCGGAACGTTGACTGTTTCCCAACGCACCCAGCTTCTACGCCTTCTTGACAAATTCCGTTAGTCTTTCGACTACCAGCATGTTCTTTTGGGCCGCATGTCAACTGTTTGTCACCGCATCGACATGGGTACCAGTGCGCCACTGCAACAAAGACCATATCGTGTATCCGCGACAGAGCGCTGTGTTATCGACGACCAAGTAGCTCACATGCGCAAGCGTGGCGTCATTCAGCCTTTGGATAGCCCCTGAGCATCGCCCATTGTTCTTGCTAAGAAGAAAGATGGATCGATTCGATTCTGTGTCGATTACCATCGTCTTAACAAAATAACTCGTAAAGATGTTTACCCTCTTCCGAGAATTGATGACGCCCTTGACTGTCTCCAAGGCGCGGAGTACTTCTCTTCTATCGACTTACGCAGCGGCTGTTGGCAAGTCCCCATGGCACCCGAAGACCAACCTAAAACGGCCTTTGTAACACCAGATGGCCTATATGGGGGCTTTGCAACGCCCCCGCAACATTTGAGCATATGATGGACAACCTTTTGCGTGGTCTCAAGTGGAAAACGTGCCTGTGCTACTTAGATGATGTGGTTATTTTTTTGCCCGATTTTCCCACCCATCTCTGTAGGCTGGAGGAAGTGTTACGGTGCCTAACTTCCGCCGGCCTTCAGCTCAACCTGAAGAAATGCCACTTTGGCGCAAGTCAGCTCACCATCCTTGGGCACGTGGTATCTGAACACGGTATTCTTCTTGACGCCGCCAAGCTCCGTGCAGTTGCTGATTTTCCCACACCTTCCTCCGTAAAAAAACTTCGCAGCTTCCTTGGCCTGTGTTCTTACTTTCGTCGCTTCATTCAGAATTTTGTGTCCATCACTGCTCCCTTGAATCAGCTTCTACAAAGCGACTTGAACAATTACGCCTGGTCATCCGCTTGTGACGATGCCTTCCAAGAGTTGCGTCGTCTACTGACCTCGCCGCCTATACTGTGTCACTTCGACCCGACAGCTCCAACCGAAGTACACACCTACGCCAGCTGTGTTGGACTCGGTTCTGTGCTCACGCAGCGCAAATCTGGATTCGACGAGCACGTCGATGCATACGCAAGGCGCACCCTCACCAAAGCCGAGAAGAATTGTTCCGTTACAGAGAAGGAATGTTTGGCCATAATCTGGGCACTTGGTAAATTTCCACCCTACCTCTATGGCCGCCCCTTCGACGTAATTGCAGACCATCATGCCCTTTGTTGGCTGTCCACATTGAAGGACCCCTCAGGTCGATTAGCTCGCCGGGCTTTGCGGTTGCAATATTTCAACGTGCGCATTGTCTACAGGTCTGGCCGCCGCCACACCGATGCCGACGCGCTTTCCCGTTCGCCCATGTCAACCGAAAGCGATGCCTGGCTCTCTGCCGTTGACCAGGTACTTTGGTTCCCAGCAGGCTGCGACATCGCTTCGGAGCAACGCAAGGATGCCTGGATTAGTGCTCTTATCCGCTTCCTTTCAAACCCGTCGACTGTTCCTCCACCTTCTCGGGCTTTGCACCATCAAGCATCCCACTTCGAAATACGAGATGGACTTCTCTATCACCGGAATTACATCTCTGACATCCGCAAGTAGTTGCTCGTCATACCTCGACATCTTCGTGGTGAAATATGTTCTGCCTTCCACACTGACCCGCAGTGTGCACATGCGGGTGTCTTCAAGATGTACACCCGGCTTCACTCCAGGTTTTTATTGCCGTGGCATGTACACCTTTGTGTGCAAGTACATTCGGTCATGCCTTCAGTGCCAACGTTGCAAGGTTCCTGCTCAGCATGTCTCTGGTCCACTCCAGCCAATCCCGTGTCCTGCCAGGCCCTTCAATTGCATTGGCATTGACCTACAGATGGACCCCTTCTGAGCACAGCTTCGGGAAACCGCTGGATAGTCGTCGGCATCGACCATTTTACGCGATGTGCAGAAACAGCAGCTCTGCCTGCTGCCACTGTTCGTGATATAGCATCCTTCCTCCTGAAAAACTTTGTTCTCTGTCATGGTGCACCTCGCAAACTTTTGAGCGATAAAGGACGTGTGTTCCTCTCCGAAGTCGTAAACGCGCTCTTTGCCGAATGTCGCATCGTTCATTGCACCACCACCGCCTACCATCCTCAAACTAATGGTCTGATGGAAAAATTTAACCGCACCCTTGGCGACATGCTCTCCAAATAGGTTGATTCTGATCACACTGATTTTATTTATTTATTTATTTTATTTATTCAAGAAACCCCTAAAGGCCCTCACAACGAGGGTATTACATAGGGGGTGACAAAAATTGTATGGCAATCTAGAGAAGGAGTAGGCAACAAGAATAAAATGTGGCAGCACAGCAACAATCAATGAGCCATAATGAGAAAACGCAACATAATAAACAGAACACACACACACAAAAAAAAAAGAGAAATCAAACATTGCGGTAAACGGAACAGAACTAGACGAAAAGCTACTTATCACATTCATTTTTTAGAAGTTCTTGAAATTTCGATGTGTTTATTTCAGTTGCGATTGTAACAGGCAGCTGGTTCCACTCAATAATGGTTTTGGGTATGGATGATTTCGCAAAAGATGAAGTGCGGCAAATGATGCGTTTGATCTTGAAAGGATGGTCACGGCGGGGAAAGAAGGCCGATGGTGATTGAAAGAAATCGTCATGAAGCAACGGCCTCATTAGGACCTCATTTTTGCCATTCATCACGTTCGCCTACAACACTGCACCACAGGCGTCCAGAAACTTCTCCCCATTCTTCCTCTTGTATGGCCGCGAACCTTCGGCTACCCTCGACGCCATTCTTCCGTACAGACCCGACTCATCCGAATGTACACCCATCTCTGAAGCTGCCCGCCGCGCCGAGCAATGCTGTCAGCTCGCCCATTCCTTTACAGCCTTCGACCAATGGCAACAAAAATCTCGACATGACGACGATCACCCACATTGTCACTTTCTTCCGGACTCCCTTGTGTGGCTTTGGGTTCCTGCTGGCCTCTCATCCAAGGTCGTCTCCAAATATCAAGAACCCTACCATGTTGTAGCGCAGCCATCACTTGTGAACTATATTGTCGAGCCTGTCACGCCACCTACAGACCAGTGCTGTTGTGGTCGTGAAACCGTCCACGTACAACGCCTGAAGCCGTATTACGACCCAATCATTCTATGTTCACCATGAGTCGCCAGGATGGCCCATTTTCCGATGGGGAGCGATTGTAGCGAAGAGGAATGCCCGGCGCTGCAGACACATCACCAGTCGTCGGAGAGGCGCGAGCTCGAGATTGCCTGAGCTGCTCTGGTTGAGACACTCTGCCTGCTGTATTGTCTTGCCCTGTATTCACATAAGAGTTCTCACACTTGTTAAAGTGAAGTGCTTTGTTTCTTTGATATGCATTTAGGTAACCTTCATTTGTCAGCAAATGATTGACTAAACCCAAGAACACACTATTAAAATCGATGACATCGTGGGAAGCTTGTGCAACACCTTCAGTGTGGCATTGGCGCATGTCTTACCACGCGGCACATTAAAGCAAAGCTTTCTTTGCCTCTTATCCTCTCGTTGCGGGTCTTGCAGATCATACAACAACTTGGAATACTGGGTATATGTGCAACCGGGCACGTGGCACAAGCAGAACACAAGAGGCAAGTGGTCAAGAAGTCGTCGTCAAGAGCAGCCGAGCGTGTTGAATAAATTAAAGGGAACAAAATTGGACCAGAGTGTGCATTAAGTGAAGAGCGTTGAGCTACAGAGAAATTAACAAGACAGAGAATTGAAGACATTTCAGTAAGCATGAAATAAAGCTTCGCCCATCACCAATTCGCACGAATGCGTGGGGCTACCAAGTTTTCTGGGGGGCTAGCAAACAACTGGTCACTCGGATTTGCCAATCACTCTTGCCACTTATGGAATAAGCGACCTATCTGGTATTACAGAACTTGTAATTTGCCAGTCTAGCTTCACACGATATATACATCACACGACACCTTTTTATATTTAATGCATGCATGTGACCAACACATACAGTTTGCACTGCACCAAGTTTAATCGCCAATGATTATGTCATCGTAAACAGTCTTTCACTACAATAGTCGTGCAACCTCAACAAGAAACTGACCTGCTTTCTATAGAACATTGTTTCACTGTATACAATGCTTGTACTCCGTATTGTGTTCAAACATATACGTACCACTTGTTTTTTTTTTTGTTTTTTTTTGCTAGTTCGAATAATTTCTTCTTAATCGCTGTTGGCAAACAACGTTGTTCAGCTTTTTCAGCTGCATTTACTGAAAGGGCAGATGTAGCTTTCATGACAGACTAGTGCGCAGGTAGGTAATTAAAAAGAATCACTAATGAACTGTTTAATGAATTTCACTTGAAGGCACATGTTGCAATTACGAAATTGTAGCCGGGCAGTATGCTTGCTTATCAAAAGTCTAGCATCACTTTCGAGATATTTGGCCTGAAAGTCTGCTGCTACGAGATACAGGGGCATTCCATCTAACAGCTAGTTTCCTAGAAGCATGGGTCAAGCTGTTGAGAATGCTCATAACCACAACGGCTAAGTATTTTTTAGCAGGTTTTGACGGCAGATTTCTCAAAAGTGGCGCTAGTATTAAGATTTTCGCTAAGTAGGCATACTTCCACTACTCCTTGGCTTGAATATTGCTGTTGTAGAATGTGCCCTAAAGTGAATAGCTAAAAAATAGTGAATGCTTTAATTAGCCATTTGGACATTGTGATTTGTCACACATATAACTTCTGCTTCTTGAAGTTATTCACCTCAATGGGCAGAATCGAGCTAGATTCTCCATGCACTCTTTTTTTTTTTTTCAATGGCATAGTAAAGCATCATTTTGAAAAGCACATTTAACCTCCTGGGTACCGAGAAAAACCCTGCGGTAGTATAAATAATTTAATGGTCGTATATTCATTGGAGGGGCTTAGGTAGACCACTTATCAAGCAATATTTTTTTACTTGTTTGTAGTTCAAACAGAAATTAATGTCCACCCAGGACTAAAAAATAGTGGCACAGAAAAAAAAAAAATTTACTGCACACGCATTGCATTTGTTCCCGTAGTTTCATGCCATATGTTTTTTCTTTTGTTACTTTAGATAAAATAGATTTCGAACTGAAACATGATGGGGCTTACTTCGAGTGAAATTGCAGGGAACTGTGATCAACTTGAATACAGAGATGCACTTAACAATTGATGTGTAACGGCATTGTGCAGCATTCTTGATGTCATCTTTTGTAGGCAAAAATTGTAGCACCTTCAACATTCGGGCTGTTGACTCAGGTTATTGTGTGAAAGAACCAAGACATTGTAATGCTCTCGCTGCTCTCCAGCCAGATTACAGGGAGAGTCGCAACTTTGAAGAATGCAGATGAACACGTGGAACATTTGATAACGCTCGCATCAGCTGGTGCAGTATTGAGATAAAGCAGTATGATCTGAAGTTCATCATCATTATGCATAACAAAGGAACATACTTTGCTCGAGGTGCAACTCAGCACTTCACCACTGAGTCGCAGATCATTAGCAACGGTAATCGTCAAATGGCACAAACAGCGGTAATACAGCTTCCAAAATTAGAGCTTATGATGCTCAATGGTGACAGAACAAAGTGCCAGAAATTGTGACACCGTTTCTAGATGGCAGCCCACTGAAATAATAGAAAATCTGAAGTTCACAAACCTTCTCATTACTGACTTGTAAAATGGCAGCAACACCCACAGACCTACAGTTACGCAACAATAATTATGGTAAGGCCATCAACCTTCTCAAACAGAGATATGGAACAGATGATGACAAAACTCCAGGGCTCATGAGAAAGCTAAGCAACTCGGAAGGTTGCTTAGCTTTTGTTAGCTAACAAAAACATAGAAAGTGCTTTTTATAGTACAGCAGGAGTCAGTTTGTGGATTGACTCCTATGCACCTATGACTGTTCTTATTTCGAAGATAGCTTTGCCAGAAGAGATCTACATTGACTTCAAGTTGAAAAAAAAAGAACTAAATATCTGGCATGTCCACAACACTGAACCAAAATGTTGCTGTCGTCAATGTGAAAATGCTGAAGCAATCGCCATAGACAACCAGGTTAACAGTACAAAGGAGATCTTGCATCGATGTCTGGCCAGAAAAAAAAAATTGATTACAAGCAGCAGTCAAGATCATCCAGTTTCCACAGCACAGCAATGAAGGCTGTGTATTATGTGGAAAGGCAAATGATTATACTGAACACTAGAAAAACATGGCCTCACAAAGAAAAGAATCTGACTCAAGATAACAAATATTTCTGTTGTATGGCATCTTTTGATACAGTGCAAGTTAGCGAGGCAAAATTAACATGCACTGCAATAGAAGTAGCAGCATATCTTCAATTGCTGTTGCTTTTCAATGGCAGTAGTGATGTGAATCAACAGTCACTAGAAATTAGGATAATTATGAGCAAAATAATGTCCATTTCTGACACCCACTTTGCAGCAGAAGTGCAAACACCTTGGAATACAACTTACTGCTTATCCACATAAAAGTAGATATTGTGAGACAAATGGCTGTCTATCGGTTCAGGCAATCACTGGTCAGATGTCCACAGGGTTCATGGAAAAGTCTACTGTCATGGCGCTTCACGTTCAAGCAGATACTTTTCACAGAGCAAGGAAACTTCCGGGATATTAGGGATAAAAAGACGGTGATGTTAGTGCAAGCAGGGACCCACAAGTTATGGGAGACTTCCGCAAGCGCTTGGAGTTTAAAGAGAAGCACTGCTCTGCCAGAGAAATGTGGGCCGAGATTAAAATAATAGCATAGTTGTGTCATGGCTGAAGCAATTAACACGACAACTGGGGAAGTGTAAATGTGTGTACTACAGCAATATGACAGTGCAATCAGAGAACACTTGAAAACTGGAGTTTGCATAAGAGGTGAACAATAAGCAGTGGATCACGAATTGGAGCTGTTACTACAACATGCTACTTTAGTGATTAGAGAAGATCAGGAAGCTACCAATAGATCAGAATAGCCTGTGGTGCATCTTCATCATTAACTGAAGTGTCAAATGACAATCTCAAGGCTGGACCAAATCTCAACTGTGACTTGGTTGGTGCATATGCTTATCAAGTTCCATCGTATTGCCATCTGAAAAGACAGGGAAAAACTATTCCTGCAGAACACAGGTGCAAAGCACTTGGTGGGAAGCACTTCCCACTGACAGCTTCAATGGAACTCGCTTCATGAGTGTGTTTTTGCGTCGAGTGACTTTGCTACAGAAGTTTATTTAGGTTTTAAATCTCCTTGTTACTTGAAATTCTTGTAACAATATTGTTCATGTTTTGTTTGTTGTTTTTATGTGAATTTTGTTCTTTTGACATTTCCTTTATTATGTGCTATTGTAGCCTTTCCTACTTGGGCCAAATCATTGACTCGCAGTATTTTGACATAAAAATTTAAGAAAAATAAAAATGTAAAGACCTGGAGAATGATGACAGTAATGTTTGGTACATCTCCAAGCACTTTCTCGCTTGCAGTTACCACACAGCATCACCTCGGCAAGATCGAAGCTAAATTTCCAATAATTTGCAAGCGGAAGAGTAACATTTACGTTGACAATGTGGAGAGAGAGGATTTTATTCATAGAAAGGGTAGAGAGCTTTGGCCTGATCTTGTGCATTCTAACTCGCTGTTCCATGCTAAAAAATCAGAAAATGGTGGGAACGACCTTCACAATGTCAATTGAAATCCAACTTGGAGATATGGCCAGTTCGCCCATATCTCCAAGTGGGTTCGACTCCAACCAAAGGTTGGCGGTGCGAGTGCCTTAATTAACTTATTTTAATTAACTACCTTAATTAACTTTGCCTTAATTAACACCACAAGTCCTGATGCTTCTTCTTCGCCTTGAAGCTTTCTTATAAAGAAATTGATGGCCTAATGCGCCCTAATTAACTCCAAAGATCGTGGATTCGACTCCCACCAAAGTGCCGATGGTTCAACATTCACCAAAGGTCGTGAGTTCGACTCCCAGCAATGAGGACATCCAGAGCACCTATATTGGATTTTCAGAGCCTATGAATGCCTTTTTAAATGTTTTAAGTCCTAGCCTTGTTTCGTTTATAATGTTATCATATCACCCACTGGGGAACTTGGCTGAAGGTAGCCGATTATTACGACGAATACTTTGCCAGTGTAAAGGCTGTTATCAACAGCTTTGCTGCAGACAAGAGCATAGCTGTGAGCAGGGCTCCATCTGCACAATGCGACGATAAACTTGAAGGTTAGTTAGCAAACTTGTGCGCACACTTCACATTTCTAGCCGAAATTATCAAGAAACGTGGATGGTCGAATGCAACTCTGACCGAGAATGTGTGACTCATCTTGGATGTTCAAGAAACTTCGGATGGTCTCAGAAAAACATCCCGGGTTTTCGCGGTACTGAAAGAACTGTCAGAGGTACTGACCGGAGGGCGTTGGATCACCAAATACTCGGTGGAAAAAGGTGCAACACAAAGCCCAAAATTCTTTAGATGGCACGTGCTTGTTTAACTCTCACTGCTTTCACAACATTTCTCATGGTGTCTAGTCATTCTAAATTTCAGATAATCTTGTACCCACACAACTTGCCTTATTCCATTTTATCGAGAAAATAAAGCGAATTTCACAAAACGGGTTTAGTGTCCTGTGTTCCTCAGAAAATCGTAATTTTTCCTCGGATGCACAGCGGAAGTTTTTTCACCCCTTGCACTCTAACAACTAAAAGAGAAATGTGAAAAGGGGACAACACGGGATGACTCTTTGCTTGAAAAAGAAACGTGCATTGTCTTGAAGACAATGGATGAAAGACCTGAAGCTCGCACAGACCGAGATTTCAGAAGAAAGCAGGGAAAGCAGCCAGCGTGTTCAAATCTTTTTTTTTTTTTTTTCATATGCTGCTGCTTATCTGGTACGTTCGAGTAGAGATATAAAAAAAAAATCTGTTTTTCTGGCAGCTAGGACTAATTCTGATATGGCCGCGCAACATATCTGCAGCTTTTGTCGCAAATATGAGCTATGTAAAATGCTGCACGAACTCATTGTCAGCACAAGATCATTGTGATAATATTGAAGTGCAAAAAAGGACACACTGAGATCGAGACACAACATGCGCGCGTCTTGATGAGTGTGTATTTGCCGCTGTCGCACTGGATCACAATTAATTTGACGGAACGCTCACAGCTGTGGGAGTTACAGTCGCCGGGAAATTTATCAACATGGACAGGGCCGTAAAAATAGCAATGATCGCGTTGTCCAAGAGAAAACAGATATCGAAAGTAAATATAATCTCGATGTGTAGGCATGCATGCTGGTGTTTTACAACGCCAGCGACTACACGTACATTGCTGCTCTACGTAGTTCACTGAAAAAAACGTGGAAATAACGATCGAGGCCAGCCGGTTTTCACGTTCGCGCGTCATGCTAGCCTGTGGCCTCGATTTTGTAACGAAGAAATGCGTGCGCGACGCAAACTTCGTAGACGTTATCGCCCGCGGGCTTTTGACTCTGCCGTTTCACGTGCGCGGCCGTGAGGCTGTGCGTGTGATCTCGCTCTGCATGATGCTGTCTACGGGACCGTGGTATGAATAGGTCGTGGGTATGAACGCACCGAGCTTCCCGCGACGTCTACCTACGAGCTAGGCCTAAAATAACTAGCGCCAAACTTTGCAGAGGCCGTACGGCAAGGGATCGCGAAGCCGATGTGGAACCACGTCGACAACAACGCTGAGGGCATGGACGTCGACATCGCGCGCGCAGTTCTAGAAATCGAGAGACACGTATGTATTTACACTATGCAGCGGCCGAAATGATCTATAGTCCGAAACGTGGCGAACACGATTCTACCGTCGATGCCGCGTACGATCGATAAGCACCCAGTTCAAACTTATTCGATAACTAGAGATATGTGAAGGCACGCAAACGTCCCGAAATTATCTGCGCAATGAGTTATGATCGTGGTGGAGGGCTTCGGCTTCATTAATTTGACCACTTTCTCTAGCGTAGTACAGGATGTGGTACGCACTGTACACGATTATTTTTGCATTCCGCCCACCTCGGAATTCGGCGCGCGCCCGCGGTGGCTGGGATTGAACCCGCGACCTCGTACTTCAGCATCGTTAGCCACTGCGGTATCGCGGTGGGCGCAGGCACTTGTATGCAGACATGCCTGGCACTCACACAAAACCCTCTTTTCCTGTAAAGTTGAACATGTAATGTCCCTCACGTACGTGTTCCTCACGGGACCATTGAGGTATAATAAATAAATGTCGGAATCGCATTTACCAGCAGTGTGCGCTGGAGCAATGGCGGCCTCATTTTTAGAAACTAATTAAAGGAACAACCAGAAATACAAAAACCCAAAATCCATTGAAAGGACAATGATCTGAAACACGGGGCGTTCTTCTGGCACCGAAGCTTTTGAGGACGAGTGATCGAGCCACTGATTAGGCCTCATTTCCAACAAAAGTGACCCAAACTGCAAAAGAAAGCATGTGCACTACAGTGCTTCCAAAGGGGAAGCAGCAGTGCGGAGCTGCTGATTCGAGACATTCATTTACCTGCACTTCATGCATGGTAAACATTATCCTGACTTTGAATGACACAACAGTTTCCAATGGTTGCATCTTAGTACTATTTGGAAAGAGCACCGCTTCCTGCCCTCCAAATTTGATACGATAGGAATAAATTTTGCTGGTACACTGCTCGCAAAAGATACGTTGAAAGGAAGGACAAAGTATATTGCGATATTTCTGTGTGCCAACACATGAGCAGTGCATTTCAAGATTGCTGAGTGCTATGACAGCTAAGTCGTCCTGCAAGCATTTTGAAGATTCACTGCAAGGTGAGATTCTCATAGACAATTATAAGGCAGCGTGGCAAGAACATATTTGAGGAAGCCAACAAAGACATCAGTTGTATGATTATCATGTTACAAAACAAAGAGGACAAGCCAAGGACATGAAATCAAGTAGAAGCAAGTGTGGTCCTTGTCAGGGAAGTTTTTATGAAATGATGATACGAAGCCTGAAATTCATACTTTGAAAGGTTATTGATAGGGAGCTTAACTGTTATCTCACGAGTAGACGAAAACTATAAATAACTGAAGCGGAAGCTGTTCTTAACAAGCCATTGGCTTCATCATCATCATCATCATCAGCCTATATTTTATGTCCACTGCAGGACGAAGGCCTCTCCCTGCGATCTCCAATTACCCCTGTCTTGCGCTAGCGTATTCCAACTTGCGCCTGCAAATTTCCTAACTTCATCATCCCATCTGGTTTTCTGCCGACCTCGACTGCGCTTCCCTTCTCTTGGTATCCATTCTGTAACCCTAATGGTCCACCGGTTATCCATCCTACGCATTACATGGCCTGCCCAGCTCCATTTCTTCCGCTTAATGTCAACTAGAATATCGGCTATCCCCGTTTGTTCTCTGATCCACACCGTTCTCTTCCTGTCTCTTAACGTTAGTCCTAAGATTTTTCGTTCCATCGCTCTTTGTGCGGTCCTTAACTTGTTCTCGAGCTTCTTTGTTAACCTCCAAGTTTCTGCCCCATATCTTAGCACCGGTAGAATGCAATGATTGTACACTTTTCTTTTCAACGACAGTGGTAAGCTCCCAGTCAGGATTTGGTAATGCCTGCCGTGTGCACTCCAACCCAATTTTATTCTTCTGTAAATTTCTTTCTCGTGATCAGGTGCTTAATTATGTCAAATGAATTGCAGTGGGAGCCCTTGCTTTTATTGTGGCTGATATAATAATTGATAAATAATATTGTGGCTGATAATATTACATATATAGTTGACTACATATGAATTCAAGCAGATGCAAGCTTAGGTGAGATGGTGAGAATCAGGCAGACAATCATGAAAGACGCGGAAATGACGGTCATAAGCAATACATGAACTAATTAATACAGCAGGCAAATGAGAGAAGTAAAATAGGACATGTTATTGTCTTGCTCGGTGGGTGTGAGGAGCCTTCAGGGACCTGGTTAAACATATGGAAGTAAATGCAGAAATTGAAACGGCACTCGTGCCTCTTGAAGTCATTCTAACTTGTCCAACAACCAATTAATTTAACAGATCTATTCCCTTGAAGGCTGCGTCTCCTAACATTGACAGAACCAATGTTTCTTCGGCCCACCTTTTTGCATCTTAACACCTAATTCATGCATATGCCAGTGCACCATCCATCCCACTCGCACTGGAACTGTCGTGTTTCAAGTGTCTTTGTTTCCCTTGGGCAGCTAAAGACGGGAGCAACCTTTCCTACGATGTTGATGCCATCGCATATGCCACCCTGATTTACTGGGGAGCTGTTGCCACTTGAAAATCAGCTTAATCTCCTGTTTTCATTCTATGTATATATGCCGACCTAACCCTTTGAACAAGGAGTGCTCGTGCCCCCGAAAATGCTTTTTTTCTACAACACTTAGAAACCACACACAGATTGCATGAGCATCAACTTCTGTTGTTGAATATCTCAGGAACCCAACGCCCCCCCCCCCCTCCCCCTTGTGGGGGGTTGGCCAAGAAGCAGGAGGTGCATATTGTGCTAGCACCAACCCGCTCTTTGAGATGATTGCTGTGTGCTGATGATTATTAGAATTTCCTATGCAATTGTATTCACTGGCAAGCAGACATCTCACTTATTTGACTATTTGCCAGTTCATACGAGACCATATTTTAGTATATATTAGAGGTGGTCGAACACAAATTTTTTCAAATATGAATCAAATACGAATGGTAAGTATTTAATAGTCAAAATGCTGATGCATATATTTACAGCAGGAATATTTATTTCGGTATAATTAGGTATCACACTTGTACTGATTAGTGAAAAAAAAAAAAAAACAGCCAACTATTGTGGATAAGTAAAAGCACTTTTAAACGCAAAACTACTAATTGTCAGTAAAAGAGCTACACGAATACCTTCTCAACATCTTTAGAGCCTTGTTACAAAGAAGCTTTCCATGTAGCTAGACAGAACCAAGGTGATCTTGTTTGCCATTGCTTGAAGCAAGTCAAACTACTTTTTGCGTTTTGCCTAATTTCATAATTATTTATTATTAATCAACTGCTCAAAAATTACATTCAGAGCAAAAGTGTCGTTAAGAAAATTGTTAGACCAGCCTGAAAAATTCCCGAGCCAGCTTTCTGTTCCTATCGCCGCAAAACAGTTTAAGTGGTTCTGCTTCCAAGCACGTCGTTCATTCCTGGCCATGGAAGTCGCATTCCGATGGGTGCAGAGTGTCTCGTGTAGTACTCCGCTTGGGTTGCTCGTTGAAGAACCCCTGAGTTATCGAAGTTAGTCTGGAGCTCTCCACCAGACACTTCTTGTAGTCCCTCTGTTTGCATTGGGTCATTATGCGCTCATATTAGGATTCTTAGTTGCACTTCTTTGAGAAATGCTGAGGTTGTTAGAAGAGAAAATGGAGGCCAAACTTATCCGTCCTTCTGATACAGTCAACCGCAACAAACACGGATGCAATCAATTATCGGATATAACAAAGTAAATGTGAAACGTTTCTCACTAATATCAGCGGATAATGCATGCACGCTTATAACGAATATCGGATGCAACAAAGACATTTTTACATCAGATGCAGCTTCATTATGACCATGTCTGACTGTATTATCCGAGCTCTTATAATGTACCCTTATCACGAGCCAAATAATGTCGGTGTCACATTCACTGCACTTTCTCAAGTACTCCGACAGAAATTGTGTGCAAGAAAAAAAAGCTGCCAAAACTTTCCAGGTGCAGTCTCGGTGCACTTTTGAACACCGCTGTGAACCTTTTGTGATAAGCGCCAAGCAGAGTGACATGGATGCTACCAAGTCAGTGCCACTGTGAAGAGCTGCAGTGTGGGGCCTTGACAGCTGTGCTGCACCATTGGTCTTCTGTGTTGATTCTCGCCTAAAAAGTGCAATTTACCAATTTTGCCTCACTTAATAGCATTATACTCTTCAGTGTTCAGATATAAAATCCACTTACATGACCAGCCTACTCAGAAATGCAAGTTTTTATCAGGTGTCGTAATCATAAGATGGCACGCCTTTTTTTTTTTTTTTTCTAAGGCTTCCCCGAGCACACATATTTTCAGGGATACATACGCAGTTTAGTGACGAGGATTTAACTTAAAATGCAGCACACCGAGTAGCAACAAACTTGGAATGGCAAATAATGACAAGCAACAAACTGTTTCTAGACCACTGTGACTGTTTCAGCGACCTAGCTGTTGCCAATTTCACATGCTTCAAGAACTTGTTTGCATAAACATTCTCAGAGCCAGTATATCCCTCTCATACCCTTTTGCCATCAGAACACTCGAAACGTAAGGTACGGAGACCGACGTGTGAACATTTTAGCAAACAAAATTACTTTCTCGTTCAACTTGACACGCCTATTAGTAAAATCATAAAACTGGCCACAATTCGTAAACTTTACGAAAAATTCAAGAGGGCTGGCAGGTATGCCCAATAGTCTAAACTCAAACTCTTCTTCTCTGCACGTTTTGTAAGCATTACTAATTTTGCAGTGGAATAGATCCAATCAGCACTGGCTTAGAACATATTTAGATGTTGTGTCGTAGTTGCCACTAGTAATTCTTGCTTCGAAGTATTATGTTGGCATGTGCACTAGCACCGACATAGCCCAGAAGGGAATATTCAGCACTTTGTACATTCGAAAAATCCTATGCACAATTTCTCAGTTCGTATCGAAAGACTGAGGTAATTGTTTTTTACGCTGTTTGTTCACAAATAAAGCTAGCATTGTTTTATCATCTCTGTAAGCTACAGCTGTTTCATTGAGTTACTGCAGCACGTTAGGAGCATGATTGCTCGCATTTATTACCCAATAATTTGTGTGTTTTACCCGAGCGCATGCCGTGGATAGGCCAGTCCCTCCCAATAAAGAGATCTGCAAGTCAAGTCCATCTGAAAGTATAAGTCTGTTCTTTTTTATTTATTTTTCTGTGCATGTCACCCATACATTCACTCCTTTCAAACAACTGACAAGAAAACAGTTTTGCATGCACGCAACATAAATTACTCTATTACGCCAATCACTCGCAGGTGCTGCCACTCTTGCCAAACTGCAAGCTGCTCTCTGAACAAAATCTGAGCACTAGCAATCACGCTTCGAGCTAAGACGTCCAGAAGCCACCACATGCTCGGGCGTCCAGAGAAGCTAGGCAACAGAACAGAAAAATGAAAGCACCCTCTGCATCCCACAAGACGCTTGCATTCTGACTGAGGCACAAACTATAAAGAACACGCAGAATTCACGACACATCACAATGCTCAAACAATGCATGACCTCTGGGTGACCTTGACGCAGCCTTCAAAGCATCCAACTCGATAGAATGCATTTCCCAGACATATTTTCGGCTCATAGTGCTACCAGCTGTTCATGCACCCGTTTTGCATCACACAGTTTCCGCACGGTAAGTCCAGCTGAAATATATTCAACGTTTTTAGATACCCCCAGACACGTAGTGGATACGGAGCTTTCATGCATGACATCAAGTCATGCATGAAATGTCAGGTCGCACATGCAATCACCAGAGCATTTTTTCTGCTTTATTCGTGTCCTTGGTGCAGGGCACTTATCAGTCTTCATTTCAGTTCATAACAGTGCGGTTGTCACGTAATGCAAAAACGTGTGCATTGACAATGGGCAACACCATTCTGAAAATACATCACATCCACGTTTTACGCAGTTGCAGCTTAACAGGTTCGTTGACATTCCACTTGGGGAAACCACACAACCTTTGCCAAGAAAAGCTTAACCGCTTTGATTAGGCCGCCGTTCTCATACGTTCAAAATTCCTAAACATAGACTATGCAAAGTATGTTCAACGTTCAGCACGTAAGCTTTCTTTTTTTGCAATGCATGATGCTGGGGGGAAAAAAAAAGCTTAGTTAATTCTGGGCAAAGAGCAATGCACTATTTTACCCAAAAGTGGCAAGGACTTTTGTGGAATGTCGGATTTCTATCTTATGATGGATGTCGGCCACGTTCTGAAACAGCAGAACAATTCACACAGCAGCTTATGTAAACTGCACATGTTCGTACACACGACAGCTTATGTAAACAGCACGTTTGCGCACGTGACAATGGCCACTCAGTTTCAAGTGTACTTGCACATGCCGAAATGAAAAGATATGCTTTTGAAAATGAATGGCAGTGAAGAATTTAGAAATACAGGTTCCAGAGAGAAGCAATGTAACACCAATAATAGGCAACACAATACCCCTGGCCGTTAGGATTCACGCAGCGTTAGGAACCATTGGCTTTGAGCCCCGGAGCTGCCACACGACGAGAACCCCACCTCAACTATCACATAAACAAGAACGGCAGTAGCACTACGGCGGTGAAGTGGCACACTGTGTTCCAATGCAAGGGGTGCAGCTAAAACATGAGAATCCCCACGAGAAATCAAGCAACGAAAACATAACAAAAGTGCACTAACAGGGAAGCCGGCTCCCCACGCTTCAGATGACTTGCACTAAAAAGGAAGCTCGGGCATACATGTGAAGCACACATTTCAACACTCACACAGCTTTCATACAACATACAGCACACGCTTCACATTTAGTTATTACTAACTCATTTCACTGCTCTACACAGATATCCCTCAACTGTTTGTGACAGCACTTATTACCAGCTACTAGATACACACCAAGGCAGCAAGGAACATTTCCCGATAACTTTTGAGCAACTGTGTTCATTTAGTTTTTAGGAAAGATTGTAGAGACGGCGTTTTACCAAGAGAGAAAGTGAAGGTCGCCGCAGAACCCGAGAGAAGAGTTGCAAGCGTCACAAGACTTCGTCCAGAAGACTGCACTGCACTTAACTACGCACACTCGGACGCAAACATGCCAAGACTTGCACCGAACCAGACAGACTCTGCAAATGCACGCACACACCCGATCCAACAGATGCACTGCGCAGACAAGTCAGAAAAGGATGGAGGGAGCAAAGTGCACAACACGCCACCTGTGCGACAAGGTAGTAGTTATTCGCCTAACTGTGCCTACACGTGGCCAAGAAAGCCTAGCATAGCCACGTGCTTCAAGGCCTTTGGCCATCACACGTCAAGCAAAAAGAAGGCCCTGTCGACAAGATTCACTGCATCAGCAATTCAAAGAAGGAAAAGACACAAACATAATTTCAGGGAACTAATGCGCCGTAGTTCTGGAACATATGTGCAGCGGGGAAATCTAAAGAGTAATGCGTGCATTCAGCGATATGCACACTTGAGGATCAATGCCCATATCCGGGTGCAACAACGCTGTGTCGAGGAATTTTGTTTTTTCTCGCAGCACTTAGGTTCAGGTGGGAGTGAGCGAACTTTCCCTCTTTGCAAAATTCCAGCACAACGGCAACACAGGCCTCTTGGATGAATCTTTAAGCTCCCGAGCCTACACTGTTGCACAGTGCAAAAAGCGGTGACCATTAAAGGCACAAGCGTCACGCACCGGTCACTCGTATTTCGGTGTGCATTCTAGAAATAACATGTTCTCCATAATCAGTGGGTCAAAGAATCTGCGAAACAGTAATCAGCAGCATCCCATGCCGCGAGAAAAACTTATGCGGAGTCGTATACAACTGCCGCAAAAGGAGAATCCAGTTCCAGAGAAAAGTGGTTGCACATTGCACAATTGCTTGAAGTAGTTCTAACTGGGAAATATGGCTTATGTGGGGCTTGCTGTTGATTCAAAGCAAATTTCAAGATGGACTTTTAAGAGGCCACACAAATAGAAGCCCCTCAGTTGCAGGCATGCACATCACATGATCTCCCTTGAAAGTAGTCCACAGTTGCTGCGGACATTAGCAGCCAAGCTTACTAATGAAAGAATGAAAAGAACCACGATGCAATTATCACACTGAAGGCAGAAAGAAAACAACCGCTAACCAAAATTCAGTTAAAAAATATTCCTCTCGTTTTGTAGAGCAGAGGAAAAAATCAGACAAGGAAACACTTAAGGCATGCATCTATCTCAACAAGAAATGAGAAAACAAGAAATCATTTCGAAATAGGAGCCAAAGACTCGCAAGAGGGCAACAGGTTCAATAACCCTGCACTCGCACGCACGCACGCTGTAAGGGCGGGCGGGTGGCTGTACCACGCTAGTTGGAAGCTGCCTCCGAGCACTACAACTGTATGCCGGTGACCGAGTTGCTCAGAAAGACCAGACTGTTGCAGGTGTGCAAAGAAAAAAAAAAAAAAGTGACACAGAGCTCATAGAGGGCAGAGTCATAGTGAAAAACATAGGTTAGATTTTTCTCATGTGGCAGTTCATTGGCTGGGAGAGCAGTGCTCGCCTCTCGCGCATCTGTCCATCGCCTGTGCGTAGTGAAACACCAAGAGCTCAAAGTACTAAGGTGGCCTGGTCAACTGAGGAGGACACAAACTTTGCATTTGTATTTTCTTCATTTTTCCACATCTTGACACTTCGAGCTCTTTCTTGCGGTTGATTCGCAAAGGTGCCTCATCCTCGTAAAGTACGCAGGGCCACCTATCGGCTTAAGTAGCCACTGCTCTTCACTGACACTCAACTCAGTTTTTTAAACATGCTCACTCGGTGCCTATTCAAGTGCGCTGGAGTTGAGCACATGTTTACCGAGAAACTTCTCATCTCTGCGGCTGCCAAGGAGCGTTGTCCGAGCAGTGTTTAGAAGAACTTGTAGCCGAGCTAGTTGGCTATACGTGTTGGCAACAGTTTCAGTGTGCAAGAAAACACACACGCACAAACACTCAAAAAAGGACACCACACCCTCCCCTTTTTCACTCAGTGCCTGTGCAAGAACTGTGCGAGTCCCTTTTTTTGGGTGTGAGTGTGTGTGAGTGTGCGCATGCGAGTGTGTGTTCTTGCGCTCTGAAGCTGTTACCAAGAAAGTACCCATAAGCTGGGCTTGATTCGCGACGCATAGTTGGACAAACAGTGCGGACAGGGGAGCAAGGCTGGCACTGTGTGCAGTCTGGCTTTTCTGAGCATTGTGTGTTCTCATCAATTCCGTGCAGCACAGGAAAAGCTGCAGGTGATAATCAGCCAATCAGAATAGCGAACCAGAAGCAGGGCTTCTCAATTGTCCTCCACCCAACACTGAATGAACGGATGCTTCACACAAAAAACAGTGGCATGCAATGGCTCCCCTCCGTTCTGTGGAACACACAGCCAGGTCTCATTGCTGATTGGATGAAGTGAGCCCTAGCCTTCGCTGTACTGCATGTAATTGGCATGGAGTGTAAGTGTCTTCATTCAACAACTGGCACTGCTCTCTTCTTGGCAGAGTTGAGACATGCTTGTGCATAAAATCAGCTAGCATCGCGGACCAGCCAGTCCAGAATTCCGTGCTCTTGAACCAGCAAACAAAAGAAGCAAAGAGACCCCATGAAACATACATATCTGTAGCAAGCAGCTGTCACGTATTACACTACTACTAGCTTGCTAGCGACAAATCACATTAGGCGTGGCCGCCACAACCTATTGTCGCGGTGTGTCCCAACTGAGTGTTACGCTTTGCATACCGCTATGCCCAATGCGTGCTGTCAGTTTCACACTAATTCCGCTAGGAATGTTGGCTTTCACGCAACATTCTTTGCATGGTATTTAGTAGTGTATCACGGTTATTGTGGAAGATACAAATAGGAAATTCGAGCATATTTGTGGCTCTTTAATTTTTGCAGAATTACAAGACAGTAAGACAGCAGCAAGGTATGTACATATGTTACAGCTAATTGGCCCATTTGAGCGAGAAATGACTGCGGGCTTCCAATTTTTGCCTGAAAAGAACGATGGAAGCTGTGATGTGCTCGGCACATGTCCGCTGAAGGAGCAGAAGCTCAGTTAGTAGCACGAGCTTCGACCAGCACACATGCCTTGGCACAGTGGTGCTACAATTCATCTGAGGCTAATGAGGGTGCTGTATATTTCATGCGTCCTCGGACAGGCACAAGCACAGAGAAAGTCAATACATTCCAGACATGGCAAAGAGCATAGCAGTGCCAGAACTACACTGGGCCAGTGTGACTTGTGTGGTCAGCAGCCGACGCCTAACCAGTCGAGCACATGTACGTCCAATGCTTGCAGGCTCATAACAGTGGCTTGCCAAGTGATGAACACACTGCATACGGCACCATTTGCAGGTCGTGGGCAAATGATGCATGGATGGCGTGCTTACTACCTGTCACAGACTTCATAGATTTGCCATCAAAGTTACCGCTTAGTCAAGCTACAGCACTCGTGTTCCGCTCGGATAACTCAACACTAAATCCCAGGAACGAGGCTGGTATTGTGAACTTTCAGAAGACCACCCACTGCCTCCTGTTGTAATCAAGTAGAACACATGCGCCAAGGCGTCAACTGCTGGCACAATGCGAAGCCACACACACCCGCATAGGCATCCATTACAATGCCAGAATCCATTTCAAGGGCTTTTGGACAAATGTTCCATTCGCACTTTTGCAGCTCTGGGTAACCAAACTGCAGTGATTTGATGTTATAGTGAGGCAAAGAAGCACAAAAACAGCTCGCCGAGGCTTTTCTGTCCACAAACTCGCACATTATAGCAGCAGATGCCAGCTAATGCAACGCCAGGATGAACAGCACGCTAATCGAGTCACTCCTAACACGTGAACGAAAACTGTGATGGTCGAAAGTAGATGACACTATCCTGCACTCGCCAAAGAAGCGTGACGACCGATCAAGCCAATGCCAATGCTCGACGAGGACAGCGCCAGGTTGACAAAATGCGAGCGACTTTCAGGACGTGCACGAGAGCGGCACATAGGGCTTGTTGTGTCACATCAAGTTCCTCCGAGTTGCAGACTATGCTCTGACAATGTGTGCAAGGGTAGGTCAACACCCTTTCATTGCTTTAGCCAACTTGCCAGCACCCGGCAGAGACTGCTGTGCAGAGGGCGAAGCACATTGCATTTGCAAACGTTGCTGTCACGACACTCTTGTAACCCGAGTCACGAAAATCGTGGGAGTAATTTTCAGTGTAATCTCGCACACCTCCGAGAAGAGGGAATGCGGGATGCACAACAGTGTTCCACTTGTCCATGTTGACGAAGGTTCAAGCTACACACACATACACACACGGGAAGGGGCGATGCAAACTGCGCTGCTATCCGAGAATAACGCAACAGGCAAATCTGTGGTGCGTCCACAATGAGTCAGCGTCTTTGAGCCAGTTGACAAGATGCCCGCTGCGATCACCCCCTGGAAGGAACTGCAGCAGTTGTGATCCTGAGGCTGCAGCAGACGGCTGCCATCTGCTTCAGAGGGCATTGTGCATCTGCGGGGGCTTGGTGTGGATGGTGGCCGCAGAGGCAGCGGTTGGTCGGATCAGCGGTGGCGGCTGCTGAAGAATGGACCAGTTGCCAGACCTGCGAGTGGAAGAGGGAACAGCGTTGGACACGGAAGTCCTCACCGACATCGGATGGACGCTCGGAAGAAATAGCTCACTACACACCGTTTAATACATAGACTATGGCATACATAAGCATACGAAGGCTTCTCTCACTGCTCATATTCACGACCAAAAATTTGTGTGTCACGTACGAAAGGATGACATAGATATGCATCGTGTAATTTGATGCAACACTGTCTCACACTTTCATGTCACAAAGTACCATATTTTCTCACATATAACCCGCACCGAAAAGTGAAAAAAAAATTGCTTAAAAAGTGGGGGTGCGGGTTATTTGCGAATAGTCGTGAAGGGAGGGGGGCAGGGGTTGGCTTCACGGCAACGCGCGGCCTGCTGTGCAGAGTCCCATTGTCCGCATGCCTATCAAGATCGACGTGTGTTAAGCCAGTAAGAGGCCAACACAGGTAGAGCCAGATCCACATCCATAGTCTGGTTAGATGCTTTTCGCACGCTTTTCGCACGACTCAGGTGCCGTTTCTTGTACGCCCAGTTTGCACAGTTGGCCAGCCTTGTTTAGGCATCATGAGTGTCTCGGCGGCAGTTTTTCACAGTGAAAGAGAAACTGAAGATCGTAGCCACTGCTGAAGAAATTGGCAACAGAGCTGTTGCGAGATGGTTCCAAAGACGATTACATCTTTGAGAGTGGCGATAAAGCCTTGGATGGCAGTAGTGAATCGGACGACAGCACTGACAACGTCGCGGCGGTCGTGTTGAAATAAATTTGTTTTGAAAACGAAATTATGACTGCCCGCAGTTGTAACTTCCTAGTCCTCATTTTATCGGATAAGCGTGCGGGTTATACCCGAGGTTATTTCTTTCTTTCCCATGGAGTTCAAAGTTAGGGGTGCAGGTTATATGCAAGGGCGGGTTATACGTGTGAAAATACGGTATGTCATAATTATTACATGGAAGGCATTGCAAATACAGACCGATTTACTGGCGCGAAAGGGTTTTGTGACCAGTAGCCACGACACACTACGCACACTTGTGTCCAAAACATGGTAGGCCACATACTGGAAGCATTCGAGTGCACTAACAATACGTGATCTGATGTAACCTTAATGCACACAAGTTGTGCATAAGTAGAGTTTTATTCAGTAGAAAGCATTGTAGTTCAATAAAAAATGCATTGCAAGACACGTGGAGTTTGACTTCTATGACCGTGCTACTTCGGCATCATTGCTTGCTAAGAGAGCGTGGGTGCTTGTTTGTTGAAGCTGTTTGCTCCTGGCTAACGCAGGGCAAATAGGTGTGTGCTGCCAATACTAAACTATTACGCAGGAACTTGGAAGGATGAGAAAGAAAGCTAGCGCTCAAAACAAGTGATGAAACCACAGAGTTTCTCACTATATTACCTAGAGGGAAACCTGGCGCTGCTGCGCTGTTATATGCATGGAAATGACGATATATGGTGACTTCAGATTGGCATCGGAGAGCCAGGACACGCACCTGGCTAAAACCGCTTCATGCGTCACATTATTCATTTCCTGCTAAAACAGCACGTGAAGAGCTGTTTTAGCTTTATTATTACACAAAACATGTTTTGTTTGGTTATAAGGACTTGTGATTAGACGTCCAATTATATGAAACGTAAAAAGTATCAGCGGGCTGCTATAAAGTTAAAGGACAGACGACCAGGTCTGCGCTCGCTTTGGAACAGTTTGTCGTCTGTTCTCGCTTTTCTTCGCTTTATTCTGCATTGTAGGTGAGTAAACGTCATTCAAAGATGTAATGTGGGTGAACGAAAACCTCTTATGTAAGATTTTATTTTAAGAATGCATTATCTGTGTAGCCATATCCATGTTTTAGGTGAAGCCTCGGACGACACCAGCCAACACAAGTCTCGCACACCCATATACAGTCATTCCCATGACGGCACAGCGCTTGTTAGAAAACTCCAATAGACAGCGCCGCCAGATTTCGCTTTAGGCAATATAGTGAGAAACTCTATGGATGAAACGAGAAAATTGTGCAGGTTCAATGTACAGCGAGGATTTATGTTATGCGAAGCATTTTGCAGGCAGGCATTTTGCATTTTCAGGCTACCAGCATTGTATGGTGTTTTGCAAAGCACCACCAGATGGACAATGTGTTTCTATAAGATGAGAAATTCTGTTTGTGTGTGTGCGACAGCAGCAAGATGTCGGCGACAACAGCGATGGCATGATGACCGGGATGAAACCGAAGGAGCTAAAATATTGCACAGCGTCTATGAAGGCCAGAAACGAAGAGGCATATTCTCGCTTTTATAAGCATTGTTGCTTTGCAGCATGATGCAAGTGAGAGACAGCGGCAAGTGGCGAAACTGGTGCGAGAGAGAGAGCTTGTGCTCTGTGACAAGTCACGGGGCACGAGGAAAAAAACTAATTTCACTACATCATTGCTCAAGTCGATGAACATCCCGCCAACAAAATTATCAACTACAAGAACAACTGAAAAGGAGGCCTATGTGCCTCTATGAGTAATTAACTTGGCCAAAGATGAAATTCGCGGGTTCCATGCTGCGCTACGAACACACTTCAAGTCCCATGAAATCTGTTAGGGCTGACACTGTTTAGAATCACCGGTCGAGAGAAACTCGAAGGCACTTTTTTCCCCACTGGCTCACCTGGGGGCGCCCTGTGTGAGTGGGGTGGGTCCTTTGGCAGCTGTCAGCGGCTGGGCCGTTGGGGAACCGGGCGGCGGTCTCAGAAGCGGAGGAGGGTTGCCGGCCCCGACTGGGCCTCCACTGCCGTTGGCAAGCATTCCGCCACCAGGGTTTATCATCCCACACGGAGAGCCAGGCCGACTGTTGGGCCCGCCCGCTGCAGTGGCTTCCTTTGCGGCTGTAGCTGGCTCTGTGTCACCTGCCGGCTACTCGGGAGAAGAAGAAACAGCAGACTTCAGTGATCAGCTGTGGACTCAACTACTGCAACAGTCAGGCAGCACTCACACTGGCAATTTGCAAAGCCCCCTTGACCAAGCGGATCAGTTTGGCCAGCAAGGCCAAAAAGCGACCACTCCTGGGCAAGTCACTCGCTGCTCAGTTTTTCAGCTCCGCGAGCTGCTGAATCAATCAGCAGTGCAGGAAAGCATGACATCATTAAATACTCGTGTTCATTTCAAAAGACAACAGCGCTTGCCAGTGCCATGGGTCACTCCTTGGTCCAGTGGCGTACCGATGGGGGGTTTCGTGGGTTGTGACCCCCCCCCCCCCCCGCCCTTGAGGCCGAGTTAACCCCCTTTTTGTTTAACCCCTTTTCTTTCCTAGCGCCTTTGAGTACTGCAATTAAGATGTAAGACGCGCAATCGTCTGCACACTCGCAAAAAGTGCATTTTTTGACAATTTCCCGTGAAGAAATTGAAATTAGTGCTGTTTAGATGGTATTGGCAAACCAAGGCAAACTGTCAACACCCCCCACCCCTGGCAGAGATCCTGGGTGCGCTACTGCCTTGGTCTCCAGTGTGAATGCCGCTTCCCTCCAACCAACGACCTGAACTTCGTGCAACAAGGTGCAAACTTGCCTTAACTCTATGCAACTACAATGGCATGATGCAGAGAAACTGGACACCACATCACATGGGTCCAGTAAGTACGAGAATGCACTTTGCAAACAGTTAAGTACTTTTCACCAGACTTATTTAAACTGAAACTGACAAATTTCGGTTTCACTTTTTAATTTACTTTCTTTTTTTAGAATGCTAATTATGTAAGTTAAGCATTCTTTATGGCTCACATCAATTATATATTAAGAAAAACTTAATATATTACAATATTTTGCTGTAAGCTCACATAAGGGGGACTTCAATGGCCTGATTTGGCAATACACGGAGAAAACATCCACGCCCCAGAAGGACTGGGATTCAAAGCGGATGGAAGCATTTACTGGTCAGCAGTCAAGATAACCAGGAAACGATTAGAGTATTGGAGGGGAAAAAGAAAGGAGGGAAGAGATTGATAGAACAGGAGTCATTACAGGCACAGGTTAACTGTACAATATCCAAATAGAAGATTTAATCAAGAGAGAAATGTTCAAGGAAAGACAGGGAAAATGCTAGACTGCGATAGATACCATAAAGCCTAATCAGATCAAGCACGCTAGTTACTAGGCATTTGTCACCACCCCATTTAAAGGGGATGCAAAAAAAATTACAATCATCATCATTGCAAAAGGTTCCAAAAAATATGTACGTGAGCCTGGCAATCTCAAGTTTCGCCTCTTTAATGCTGCCAGCCACTTTAGCAGAACAAACCAGGCAAATTTAGATGTGCTGCGGCAAAGTGGAATTGAACCTGGCACATTCAGTGTTACAGCCTGCCATGTGAAGGACCCCCTAAGAAGGCGTCTTACCAGTCATCTGAGAGAGCAAAGCAAGCCACAAAAAAAAGGAAGAGAGCGAGCTGATAATCAAAGAGAAAGAACATGACGAGGAAAATGCTTGAAGACAGCCTTGCTATAAGTGTGGAGCATATCATTCCTCTTGCAATTTGCATTCAGACTTCTACAAGAAGCGTTTGGTGAGGTTTAGCATTACTTGTTGCACTTCCCCGTTTTTTAAATAGGCCGGTATCTTTCAAAACACTTCAAGAGGAGGCAAAACGCAACTTATATAATCTTTATTCTTTTCTCGAAATGCAAAGTTCTTCATTTGTGTGCTATGCATACCTGCCAAGTTTAGAGAAACTAAATCCGGGAGATATTCCGACCGGGGAAAGGGGTCAGTCGCTTACACGACCCCCCCCCCCCCCCCCCCCCTTCATGTCGATATGTTCAAGTACTCCCAGCCGACCTTCATTACCAGTTTATTTACACATATACAAATGACCATATGAACATCAAGGTCTCACTTCAAAAATGATATTAAATTAAATTCTCACGTCTTACGTCCCACAAGCACCATCTGATTATGAGGCAAGCCATAGTGGGGAACACCGGCTTAATTTCGACCACCTCGGGTTCTTTAACGTGCAGCCATTGGACGGCACACGGGCGTTTTTGCATTTCGCCTCCAATTAAATGCAGCCGCCACGGCCGAGATTTCATCCCGCGAACTCGTGCTTAGCAGCGCAATGCCAAAGCCACTAAGCAACCACGGCGGTTGCTCAAAAATTCTTCAGATAATGCTTGATTATACAAAATTCCATTTCTTTCACATTTTGTGAGTTTGACATTTCCCAGCGTCTTAAACGAGCAACACATGGACGAGCGGCACTGCGTCCTCGTATTTTTCACTGTTAAATTGCCGCTCGCACTCTGCATTGCTCTGTCGTATCAACAAAATACCCAGCGTCACTTGGGCTAAACACTACATTAAAAATACTTCGAGGAGAACGATGGAGAGTCTAATGTTGCTAGTTGCGGAAGGCGGCATTCGCTGGCTAACTTAATGAGACTAGGACCACTAGGGCACCCAACAACCCCGTCAGCGTAAGGAGCAGCTCTGCAGTTAACGAAATAGCGCATGTATAGGGTTTCCCTACTACTTTCTCAACAATGTTTTGCGCGATGAACTTCCAATTGGATTATTTATTTTATTTTTATTTATTTACGTCGAACTGAAGGCCGTGTATGATGCAAATGATGGATGTGATGGATTAGATTGGGTTGGATTTTTTTGTCAATGTGGCCTGACAAAGCGCTGGATGCGCGAACAGGACATAACAGCAACTTCCGGGAGATTTCCCTGTCAACCGTACAGCCGGAAGAAATGGTCCAAATCGGGGAGTCTCCCGGGTAATCCGGGAGACTCGGCAGGTATGGCTATGCCATCATTGATGAACTTTTACTCAATGAGGATTTTCTTTTAAAACCGTGCAGACTGTTTTATTACACATCAAGACATGCAGTGAACTAGAATTATCGAATATGACTCGTAATATTTTATATTATGGCCAGTTTTAACAGAAATAGGCTTGCAAAAACACAGTTTTTCTGGGTGTTTTAGTTTGTAATGGATCATTCCTCAAACACGCATCACACACTTTTTATTCTAGTTCATTCCACAGCTCACAGTTAGCCCTACATTAAAGCACTAAAGGACAGAGCGATTGGTTTCAAAGATACGAATGCTCATGTGAGGAGAAAATTTTTGGCATTTCTTAAAGAAAAACATTGAATTACGAATTACAACATGTTTTCAATGTATAAATAGCAATAAACTGGTCCTCTTAACACAGAACAGCAGCCCCATCATTTTATCCCCTAAAATAACAATTTTCGTCTGCAATGTGTCATCATACATTAGGGGTTAAGCAACAAAGTTCTAAAAGTTGAAAGAGCCCCAGTGTTTTGTAAAGAAAACCTTTCCACACAAGTTTCTGAAACTCTTTCATAGCATGTTACACAATTTTATACGGAGACAGGGGCCCCAAGCAGTGCAGCATTAAACAGTTTTAGTACACTGTATGCAAAACCTTTACGTACGTTATAAAATAGCGGGTCCAAAATCCACATCTCAATAATGCTATGAAGAACTTTTCAGGTTATGTAGGCACGTACGCCAACTTTTGTATTTAGCATTGCAGGCTTAACGTGGTCAGCATGGCTACCATAACAACACGGCGGCGCTAAGGCCGTCCACTTTGACTCAGCCTTGTTACTTGTTGTGGCAGCACAACATAGGCGGTGAAATGGTCTTTCGCTTATCCTTCTTGGAGGACCCAAGTGTTGGTGATGTTTTGTCGTCATTATTGAGTTCAGCCGTCTGTTCTGATGCTGCCCGACTAAACAAAGATGCTGCCATTGCCACAAAAATGCTTTGACTTCTATATGCCAGATGGCACCTCCGCATTTGACGTTGGCCATCCGGGAAAGAGAGCATTGTATATCGGAGAGCAAATGGGGATAGCCGATATTCTGCAAACAGGTACAGTTGAACCCGGACATATCGAACTCATACATCATGAATTATTGTGTAAAACAAACAGCGGTAAAATCCCCTTAAAAAATGTTTGTATAAAACTTTTATGTTATATTCAATATATCCGGGTTCGACTGTATGGCCAATATTCTAGTTGACATTAAGAGAACACAATGGAGCTGCGCAGGCCACGTAATGCGTAGGGTAGATAACTGGTGGACCATTAGAGTTACAGAATAGGTGCGAAGGGAAGGGAAGCACAGTCGAGGACAGCAGAAAATTAGGGAGAGGGTGATGAGGAAGTCTGCAGGCGAAAGATGAAATCGGCTAGCGCAAGACAGAGGCAATTCAACATCTCTGGGAGATGCCTTCGTCCTGCAGTGGACATAAAGATGGGCCGATGGTGATGATGACGATCCATTTACCATGCGCAACGCTCTATTAAAAGTGTCATCTTGGACAGGCGTATTAGCGAAGCTGATTTGCATGCATCTACATAAATAGCTGGAACGCTATACTAAAACTGGCCATTGTGAGCCACCATTGTGCAATCACAGCAGCAGAATGGGCATCTGTTCACCTTGGTGTCATCCGACCCTGGAGTGATGCCATGCTCAGCCTCAAACTCCTGGAGCACGGCGTCAAGGTTGTATCGGCGACGGTAGTTGACAAAGAAGCTGCGCACGTGCGCCTCCGTCTTGTTGCCGATCACTTCGGCAATGGCCTTGAAGTCACGGCCATACTTGCGGATGCCTGAGCAGAGGGAACAGCGTGCACAGTCATTCATGCTGCACAGCACACCCACAGTGACATGCAGAGCAACCCCAAAATTACGCATACTGCCGAGCTTTAAATGGCAACTCCAACGTTTTTCGAACACAGTGAAAAAATGTTTGTGGTCTGTAGAACAGCTGGCATGAACATGCGAGAAAAAAAAAAAAAAGAAAGAAATTGTTCGCAGATGCATGCCAATCTGACATCATTGACAGCAAAGCTGTATATAAGGAAGTTCTCACACCATTACAAAGTACTATGGCTCCGTTTTCTGCCTCACGGTCTTGCTTGAACACAGCTGCTGCATTCGAGCACTGCCCGTTTTTAGTGAGAGCTCCCACGCAGGTGGCGTTGCAGCATCACGACTTCAGCTTTCACAGCCACAGCCGTACTAACTCCTGTCTAACCTGGTCAGAGGAGCCGCATTTGTCAGGTGTTTCATCGTAATAGCAGCACAGGGCACAAACTCCAATGCCCCAATGCCGACCGTCCAATGTCCAATAATGGGCATTCTCTACCCATACACAAGTGCAAATGATATGAATTAAAATAAAAAGTCAATTTTGCCCTAAAGGCAAAGCATCGAGTGTGATAGCAAATTATTAGACAGCTATACGAAGTAAGGTTAGTCAATTTGTCAGCTGCGTAAATTGCTGCAGATATTCGCTAACTAAATTAACAAGAATGCCACGCACGCATGCACAGGCAAACACGAACACATCTCACTCGATGACAACAGACACTCGTCGTCAGAACGCTGACGAGATGAAGAGAGACAGCAGTGACGAGCAAATTCCCCTTCGTGCTGCCTCTCCCTTCAACTGCATAGCTATGCATAGCTTAGTGCTCTCAAATTACTGTCCATAATTTACGGCGAATTGCGAGAGTCAATTTGCAGTTTTGCAGTCATTGGCCACCATCAAAGGCATCGCTCCATTGCACATGCGTGCGAAAGTTCTGCAACAATACCAGCAGTAACTTCGCCTAGTAATTTCAAAATGTGCTTGAAAAGGATTCACAGCCAGCATCTGCAGTGAGTGAGAGCTAAATCACACCTGACGTACCACTGCATGTGATAGCCATTTTAAAATGAAAAAATAAAGGAGAAAAGAAGCAGTGCACAGAAGTTATGATTTTCTTGGTTATCGACAAGCTGGTCAGCCACTGGGACACACCATCAGCCTCTTAGGTGTGTAGTTGTGCCACGCTTACGCCAGATATGTTCAGATCTCCACACCGATTGCTCAAGTGCTGAGCTGCAGACCAAGAGTAATAACACAGCAGCTGCTAGGCTTAATACTGTGTTGCCTGGACCTCACCCTGGCTTCTGATGGTCACAAGCATCGTCCCTCAAGCCGGCCAGCAAAGCACAATTACAAATTCCTGTGCATTGCAGTGAATGAAATCAGCACCATAGGAAAAAGTGTGGATGACTATTCTAACAAGGTTCTACGATACAGTCAGTTAACCCACATTGAAGTTTCGTAGCAGTCAGTCTTGAGAAACAGGTAAACATATAAGAAAGCAGGTGTCCAAAGCAGGGGTGACAAAGTGCCACGTCTGTTTCGGACACAAACTAATGCTTGTTGAAATACATCTCAGTAGATCTCTAGCAGATTCAAAAAAATTATTTAGTGAATTTCATACCAAGTGTTGCTTTCGTGGAATCTTTGCAAGGTGAATTAAAAAAAAAATAGAAAGGTAACACTGGTCAAAAGACAACATGATAGCCCCCTCAGTTCAGCAGAACTGACACTCCAGTTTGTTTTTTTCCACTAGGGGCCAGCACTCACCTTGAACGGCAATGAGCAGCTCATCATTCGTCCACCGGGCATTTACTCGGGTGTTGCCCTGCAAGCAGAAAAGGTAGGGAGGGAAAAGACAAACAAGTTGAGGGTCCTGAAAACTTCAATCACAGACATGAAGGGGCCAAGCAGAACTTCTCAAGTTTCTCATTTAACCTCCCAAGTTTCTGTTCCACATGTTAGTACCGGTAGAATGCAATGGTTGTACACTTTTATTTTCAAGGATAACAGTAAGCTCCAAATCATGACTTGGTCATGGCTACATATCATAAGCACCCAATGCATGGTATGCAGGCGTTTTTGCATTTTGCCCCATCGAAATGCGGCCACTGTGGCCGAGACTTGATTCTGCGCCCTTGGGCCAACAGCACAATGCCAAAGCCACTATGCCACCATGGCGAGTCATGCAGAGTTTATTATTAACCCCCGTTTCACTAGAATCTTGTTTCTGTGAGAAACTGCCAATAAATTTTGTATTGTCTACTGCCATCGAAATCAGGCTGGCAGTAGTAAACAATTAAGGGGGGATGTGGCTTTGAAAACCAACTTCCTCATTTCTTCATGGATTTCGATGAAAATTGGCACAAATGTTTAGAATGTCTCCCTGATACTTCCATAAACGTTTCAGAGTGATACCTTGAGAACATTTTATTGAGCAGAATTTTTCTCTCTTGAACTTTCTGGAGGGCCTGGGGAGCTTAAAAAACACGATGGAAGGCTCGTTGAGTATTGACTGCATAGCTCAATGCGTGCTGAAGGTCGTGACAGTCTCACCTTTTTTTTTTTCGCAACACAAATTTTTTAGATAGTAATTTTTCAAGTCACCTTCGCACCAAGCACACTTTCAGGGTGAATGAATAGCCATGCCACAAGTTTATAAAAAGTCAAGATAAAAATGCGAGACTGTCTTGACCTGCACTGTAGTCCAAGGAACGTGACAAAAAAAAAAAAAAAAAAGAACAATCAAGATAGGCTAAACGGTAACGAAGAAATCTGCTCCAGAAACTCAGCAGAAAGGCGAAAAAACAGTTTTGAGAAAACGGCTCTCAAAGTTGCACCTTCTCTTCAGTTCTCTAAAAAGCACCAAAGTTGTAATCTTTGATGTGTTTTGTGACGTGGGGCTTCTTGGACATGTGGCCTCTGGTCTGCTGTGCCTTTGTTCTGCGTTTTTCATGTTTGTATGGCATTCTTTACTGCTGCTCTACAAAGAGCATGGTGCCTGGGTTTCAAACCAAGTGAGGTGCAGAACTATGTGGGCATAAATATACGGTAGTTCTAGCGTTGTATCTGCAGGCTGCCTCATTGATAGCAGCCTCTAGTGCAGTCAGTGAGGCATTGTTTTCTTTTGGTAGAATCGACCATGTTACTGAATGAAGGCTCTCAGCAGCCTTCTGAATCATCTTCCATTGACAATGGCTATGGATGTTAGGAGAGCCACTGATAGAGAGGCAGCAATGCAGCTGCTAGGTGCTTTCCAGCCTGTACTTTTGTATCATGCCTCACTTCTGCAGCCAGGTGTCTGTGCCAGCCCAAGTGGCCTAGTGAACAGAGCTCATGATGAGGTTCTGTTTATGAAGGGGTGGTATGACAGGTATTGTTACGAGATATCGTGGCATTACGATAACAGAGTCGGCGCGCGATGTGCTAAGTCGCGGGTCCGCGGAATAGACGCTCAACGAGCTCAGTCGCGCAGTCCGAGGTGCCGATGCGCGAAATGCATGTCACAATGAAGCGGTTTGAATTGTCACGATTTCATTGCATGTTTATGACGAAGTCCGCAAGCCTGGCAAGCTTGTGCTTACCGGAAGTTTTATTTCCAGAAGTCGGTCAGCCTGAATTTCTTACGCTTCACGGCAAGCAAAGGCGTTGCACGAGTCTCACAGTCTGTTAAAAGAGCCGTTGCAATTGTCATAGGTTCTGATAACTTTTCTGGTGAGGTGAAAAGGATTCATTACTTTCAAAGCAGTCGCCGGAGTAGGTGTGTCTAGCGGATTGTCATTTTCCCCAGACAACGAGACGTTAGCATCCTGTTGACAACAGCGGGTGTGGCGCAGCCGCTCAGGCGCCATCTTGAAAGCAATCTGCGACGTGCACAAAGTGAGCGCCCGCACCGGCCTAATCTTCAAAAGTGATCTGCGATGTGGGCAAAGTGCAACTGGCGCCGGTAGAGTTGTGTGCGCTGTAATTTCAATGTTTAGTTCGTGGTGAAGCGAGAGATGGCACGGAGGTCAATTCGCTCGCTGCTATTGCCGCCCCTTCTCACTCAAGCATGTTGACACCGACTTTCCCCAGTCATCGAGCGAGATGTGTTGATGGTTAACTCTGCGCACATGGCACTGTGCTCGGTAATTTAGTTAGCAAATGTTTACAAGTTTATACGGCCAATAATATTACTACCTTTAGTTCGCTTAGCTGTCTACTAATCTGCTATCGCAATCGGTGCTTTGCCTTTCGGGCGAAACTGCGAGATTTTTTTTTTCTGCTTTCTGCCTCGGCGATCATATGTGCCTCCTCCTCAAGCAAATGCCTCGAGAGAGAAAGAAATTTACGCTTCTTTGTTGGCGTAGCCATTTCGACCGGACACAGACCACAGGAAACGGCAGCGATTGCGGCGATCCCCTGCAGTCTCGCGCAGGCGCGTGATGATGACGCGTGGCTATGGATTGTAGTGGCTTAAATAGGTACTTTGAATTTGATTTCGTTCGCGAAAACCTCGCTCAAGCGGTCATACGATCGTCACGGCTTTGGAAGGACCTTCTAATTTGACTACTCGATGGTTCCAATTTCAATTCAGCTCTACTTTCGTTCTAAAAGTTCGTTGAAGTGGAAATACTAAATAAAATGCCTTCGTTATAAAGGGACTTTTTTTGTATTACTTTCTATGGGCAGCTGACGGGGAAACGTAAAATCTTCGTTGTGGCGGAAACTTCATTGTAGCGGCATTTGTTGTAGGGGGATTCGACTGTGTATGGCAAAATATGCGGCTGTGATTGATGCCCTGTAGCGCGCAGCGTTCCCGCAGCACGCGATGTCGGTACAGCAGCAAATCCCACACTACCGTGTCGACTATCTACAAGAATCAGGAGAAGTTGCGGCAGCAACTGCAGCAAGATTTTGCGTTGTTGTTACGAAAGAGAATACGTGCGCCGAAATAAGATGTGAACGCAGCTCCCTTCAGATGGTTCCGAAAAGTAAGGGCTCCAACAAAAAGCATACCAGTAAGTGGCCCCATGCTCCAACAAAAAGCTAAGGTCCCTCGATGCTCTTTTAGGCCACGACGAGTCTATTTGACTTAACGGGTGGATATCCAGCGCTTCAAAGACCGCCATGGCATCAGCTACCAAGTAGTGTTCGGCGAAAGCGGAGATGTGAACGACGAGTTCATCGAAGTCTAGCTTTGCGGAAATATGGAAGGACATATACGGACAGAGAAATATAGAATGTCGACGAAGCTGGCATATTTTATAATCTCCTGCCTGACCGCACTCTTGCACTGAACCCTGCTCTGGCTGCAAGGCTTCAAAGGAGTGCATAACAGTGCTGTTTTCTGCTAATATGGACTGTACCGATAAGCGTCGCCTGTTTGTCATTGGCAAATCGGCGAGACCACGTTGCTTTAAGAAGCAAGAGTGCCCGCCAGTGAAAAACAGAGCGAACAAAAAAGCGCGGATGAGGCAAGAATTGCTTACAAGCTGGCTTTGCAAGTTCGACGACCATGTGGTGGCAGAGAAGCGAAGAGTCGTGTTTATTCTCGACAACTGCACAGCTCATAACAGCCAGCCAAAGTTGACTGCAATCAAGTTTTTGACAGCCAACGCCAGTGCAGAAAGTCAGCCCCTCGACCAGACTGTCATCACAACTGTAAAGGCGCTTTACAAAAAACGCATCTACGAACGTTTTGCTCAATATACAGCAGAAGCAGCCTCTTAAGGTGAACTTAAGGGGTGCAACTGACACGGTTGTCGCTTCATGGTGGCAGTTGAAAGGCACAACAATGAGAAAGTGGCTTAAAAAGGCAGGCTTCCTGCATATGTCGCCGATGAGACAGTCAACGCCGACGATGCGTGGTCCTGCCTCGTTGACAGCAACTTTGTTACCGTAACAGACACTCTTCAAGAATATGTCGATGCCAGTGAAACTGAGCTTTCTGTCTGCGAGGAAGTGAGTACGGATGATGCGATTGTCGCAGCGGTGTGCAATAGCACGGAGCTTGCGACAGAAGTCGACTCGGATGGAGAGGACGATGTAGACCTGTCCCCAGATGTGCTGTGCAAAGACGTGCTCATAGTTAAAACGTAATGCATGGTTAAAATGTACAGTCAAAATGTACTGCGCGAAAAACAGCTTGAGGGACAAAGCCCTTCAGTGTTTAAGCCTCGTAGAGGACAAAATCATTCGAAGCGCAGTGAAAAAAAAAACGCCAGGCCTGCGCGGCACACGCAGCACAGTCACAGCGTAAGCTAGACGAGCGTTTAGACAGTACTACCTAGTAATTTTAGTGAATGCGTCACGAACGTGCTTGGGACGCCGTCGCGCTTGCAAGCCGACGCGTTCCATCGCCGATGGCTAGCGCCGTTCAGCCCAGCCAAGCGGCCGACAATGCAACTACGGCTGTCACATTAGCTCCCATTGCAACGCGCCCGACCCGGCCAGCTTGGGGACACCGTCGTGCGTGCAAGCCGACGCGTTCCATCGCCGATGGCTAGCGCCTTTCCCGCTCTCGGATAGTAAGCACTTGCATGGCTCAGTGGTAGAGCATCCGCCTCCCACGCAGCGGGCTTGGGTTCGATCCCAGCGGAGAGCGGGTACTTTTTTTTGCATGCGATAGCGGCTACGGGGCAGCAGCATCATCGTGACCCGAAACGGCTATTGGAATGTGCCCATAACAGCTTACGCTGTAAAACATCGCCAGACAAAAATCACAGAATTCTCCAGATGATGACACACTTGTGAAGCCAACTTACTTTTCGTGCTGAGTTGCGATTGTTTTGTATGGTGTGAGTGAAACATGCTATAAATTCTGTTTAAAAGGTAAGCTGCCCGTTTGGCATACGTAAGAGCCAAAGAAACTGCATGCTTTGATTATAGCGCAGATTTTCACAACTACCGCAACTTATGTTATAAGCGGTCTACACTGTACTGAGTATTCGCACACCCCTACAATTAAGCAGATGCATTCAGTAGGAAGTCCTGTTCCCTCATTCTTCCCTAAAAGCTTTGTAAGTATCCAGCAAACTATCCGCATCAAGGTGCTTCGAAATGGGGGCACCCACCTCTGGCGGCCGCAGGTTCTCGATGCCCATGGCCGTCTTGTGGCGCAGCTGGCTGACCATCTGCTTGTTGTTCTGCACCTGCACACACGCGCATGAACGAGTGAAATCAAACCGAGTATAGTCAGGTTTAACATTGTAAAGCAGCACATAGCCTATACTCAGTTTGGAGGGCTTGCATTAATTTCAACCAACAGGGGTTGTTTAATCGTACACGTACACGTCAAGTGCATGCGTGTTTTTGCATGCTGCCTCCAACATAATGCGGCCATCGTGGCCGGGAGTCAAACCTGACCTTGTGTGGATTGTCCAAACTATTCAACTATTTTTGCAGCCTCCTCCATGTCTGAAAAACTGGTCAGTGATTGTTCGTTAATTTTGACCAACAAATTTTCCTTTATACTGCATCAACCATTCATTCATGAGAGTTTGTTCACACATTCTGTACAACGTGAGCCGATGGGATCGCTAGCTCGTGTGGCATATCAAAGGCAGCAGTGGAAGAAGGACGACAGACAGAGCAATGTACAACTGACACTACAAGCCATCTATGCTCACAGAGTCAGCTTTAGGTTCTTGTGCTCACTGTCATAATTGCACTGCTGCCTTGAGTACGCCACACAGACATAAATTTGCAACCTGCGGGCGGGAATCTAATCAGCTATATTGAGCTCGGCAGCACAATGCCGCAAGAGTCTCGGTCACCGTAAGAGTTCAAGAGCCAGACAGAGCAATGCAGTTAAATCCTTTGCAGGTGCAGACGCCGTCACGTTTAATCCAAACAATAGGCACATTAACTGTAGCTTAACTTTCACGAATGCAGGTTGCAAGAAGCAAACATCAAATGCTTTGTAAGAAAGATGTACAGTGGAACCTCGATGATACGAATCTCACAGGGTCACGAAAAATATTCGTACAGTCGAATCTCGTTAATTCGAACACGCTTAATTCGAACTGACGCTCTGGACCTGTCAAAGTTATGTGTATTTCAATGGTCGAAAACGCTCGGTAATTCGAACGCGAAAGCATTTGCGACGGTTAATTCGAACATACCGCAGACCAACAATGCTCTCAGCAGCGCGCTGGATAACGCGGCGGCGCTAGGACCGGCATTGCTCCGACACCATCATAGAGCAAAAGCTTAGGAGAGACCCCTTCATGCAGCGGCGGAGGCCCAGTCCGGCCAACGAATTGCCCCCCCCCCCCCCCGCCGGCAAACGCTCGCTTCCCGATAACAGCAGAAAACAAAACTTCAGGGCGCGGCCTAAGGGTACGGCCACGCTAACGGCAAAAACGCGCGTGCGTCATGCCGCGAGCGGCAAAAGCGGCAGGAATCGGGGGTTTTACAGTGTGCCACGCGAAATGGGTTTGAGGCCTATTTCTGCGGCTAATGCCGTGTGCCGCGAGACGAAGAACCAATCAAGAGCGACGAGGGTGACGTCACGGAGCCATCACAACCGGACCGCCGCCAGTCCGCGCCGGGTTTTCAATCGACAATCGTTGTCTCTCGCATGAAACAACGAGCGCTCGCGGCGTTGCTTGCGCGTTCGGAGAGCGTGGGAGATCATATTGCGTTGCCGCGCGGCAAGACGCGCATTCCACGGTGGCCTCGCGGCAAGGCGTTGACGCGCGGCAACTTGCCGCTCGTGGCATGACGCGCGAGTTTTTTGCTGCTAGCGTGGCCGTACCCTAAGCTGGCGCTGGGCCGGCTGGACCGGCGGCGTCGGCACCCCCCCCACGCCGGCAAACGCTCGCTTCCCGATAACAGCAGAAAACGAAACTTCAAAGAGGCTAATCTGCGCCGAACTGTCTGTACCGGCGGTGCCAGCGAGCACGCACGGAGACCGTCGAAAGTGAGGGAGCTGCGAGGGAGTTGAGAGAGAGGGCGAGGGGAGCCACTGAAGCCACTGCCACCGAAGCGGCGGAGTTGCCGGGGCCAAATCTACTTTCCTGCCGCCCTCCTCCCTCACCTTCGACGGTCTCCGCGCGCGCGCCCGTCGCCATGTCAGCGCCGTCCGCTCCCTGAACTTTCGTTTTCTGCCATTATCGGGAACCGAGCGTTGGCCGGCGTGGGCGCAACTCGCTATGCGCTTGCGTGCCGAGAAATTTCACGACTCGCCCCCTTCGTTCATCTTGCTATGGTGCTCGAATGCTTCAAAAATACGTCCTTCCGTTAATTCGAACTTCTTTTAATTCGAACAAATTTTCGGGCCCCTTCGAGTTTGAATTATCGAGATTCGACTGTATCAGCCGAAATTCGTCTCATCGAAAACACAATTAAATCTAGCTAAATTAAAGAGTCAGAGGTGAACTCACTCAGGCACAGGCACGTAAAAAGCATTTACAGTATAGACCACTTATAACGTAACCATTTATAGTACAGAACTAGCTACAACGCGGCCTTTTCTGACTCCCGTTTACCCTCCCATAGAACTCAATATATACGCATACCGCTTACAGCAGCCGCGTGAGAAGAAATATATGTTATAATGCGGCTTCCGCAGGAAAATCTTCCGTCAAGGGCGGTAGCGAGCACGCTTCTCAACGAGGTGCGCCCACCGCTGGGAGAGGAGGTCAACGAGGGTGATGCGGAGGAGGAGCACGAGACGTGGAGCACGAGTCCAAGGGCGATAAAATCATCGCAGCGCGCCATATGTGCAAGTGAAAGCACGCGGGAGACGCGTGCCTTCACGAAGAGCGAATGCCGCGTGCCATATGTGCAAGTGAAAGCACGCGGGAGACGCGTGCCTTCACGAAGAGCGAATGCACAGTGGAGAGCAAACGCGACTTCCATCGCACTAAAGGCCATGGGGGTATGGGAGGGAGGGAGGGGGGGGGGGGCGCCTTCCCACCAAAAGAGAAAGGGAGAAAGCGTGTGACTGCTCGCTGTTCTCCTTCGCGGCCGTCGATGGGGTGGCACTTATTCGTATCAAACGACGCGGGTCGACAATCGATTCGTAGCAACAGTTCTCTAGCACGTTGCAAAGTGATGGGGCTCGGCCAGGAACACAGAAAAATTCGTATCATCCGGAAATTCGTATTAGCCGTGATCGTATAATCGAGATTCCACTGTACTAACATAGCACATTCAAGGCACCTTAACTAAGAATCTCCAGCACCCTTTTTGCATAAAAACTGAAAAGGTGCTTAAAGGAACACTAAAAGGGAAAATAAGTCAAGCTGCTATTAGAACATTACCTTTCAAACAATACCAACAAATCCACTGCCATCACAAGAGAAGTCTTGCTAAGCCAGAAAAGAAGCAAAAATAAGAGACAGGCCACAGCACCTAATTGAAGTTTTCGCACCGTGACATCATGGGTTTGAACAATGTCTGCTTGGGCCTAGTTAATGTTTTATCGGTAAATACAGAGTACAGGCATGTCATCTGCTACGGTTCCTCCAAAATTATGAGTGCCTGCATGCAGTGTTGCTAACTCAGAGCTGCAAGTGTGCGTGATTGAGATACCAACACATGCGGCGAAAGGGGGGATCCATAGCAAATTAAGTGACGGACGCTTCACATTTCACTTTGATTGGGCTTGCGCCGCAACATTTCGCGGCATGCCGACGGTGGTGCTCTGCGGAGAGATGCCCCTGGCTCCTGTGTTTCCCCTAGCACAGGCCGCGCCAGTACATTGTGTTCTAATGCAGCCAAACACTGAACTCAGCAAGTGTTCAGAACTTTTACGGAGCCACAATGGCCCAAATACAAGAAAACATTGCGAACACTGCGACGTCACATTGAAGTACCAGCGCTAGGATATTTGTGTATAGTTACAGAAAAAAGAAAAATTGGGCCTTCACCTTCTCTTGTAATATTCAACGTATAAGTGTGCTCTTTAATCATGTCAAGTATGCACTAACTAGGCCCTCTGAAAGTCGTTGCAATAGAAGTGCGAAATCAACGAAAGTAAAGCTTTGAAAGAAGTTTACTAAGCTAAACTTGTTCTCTCTAGTGCCCCTTTCAAAACATACTTGGCATGGCAATGACTGTTCAGATGCCCACTGGCCAATGGCCCTCTTTCACACACAGGGGATTCCACTAGCTTTGGCCCACCAATTTTGTAGTAATAATGCAAAACTGTCCGTAAGGCGACTACCGATTGCATCGACAGTCTTTTTAAACTATCGATAGCACAAAAAACACTAATAATTGTATTACAATATCTAGTGAAAAACTATTGGTAGTGTAAAAAAAAAAAAGATATTGTCAGTGTAACACACACACAAAAAAATACTATATTGCAGTACTATGGATAGTGCTGCTATATAGTATTAGGCATGTGTGAATATTCAGATATCACCAAATCGAATCGAATAGTGAAAAATAGAATATCTACTAGTATGTTTTTTTTTTCAAATATTCAATATATTCGGTGTAGAGACACGTACAATGCCACCTATTGTGTACGCTGCAGAGCTCCTCATGCTCAATGCCGCCAAAGTGAGCGTTTCACTTTGCTTTCGGCGCAAAAGCGGCCCGGGCAGCCCAGGCTGACACGGCCATGGGCTTTGTTGCTACTAACGCCCCCCGACGTCTGGCCGATGCGAAGATCACATACAGAGCGCCAGAACGCCGCAATTCACAGAACAACGTGACGTCGGCCGGGGCTGCCTTTGTCGATACAAGGTTTGTCCAAGTTGACAGGACCGTTCGAAATGAGGATGCAACGCGGACAGAGGCAACGGCAACAGAAACAGCGCGTATTTCGTAACATGTGAAAGCATGTGCAAAGATCAGGTTGATTAGCCGCCGATAGGCACGCAGATCGTGCTGGATGTGCGGCAATGAACTCTGTGCAACTTCTGTTAACGGCTGTCATTCTAACCTGTGTGCGTGGATCTCGCGACCAATTGCTGATGAGCCACTCATAAGAACATATTAGCAGCAAGCATTCCGTGAGGGCTTGTGACCCATTACCACATCGGCCGGCAGCGAATTGAGAGTTGTGTGATTTTACATTACCGATGATACTGTTTCGTTAGTAGTATTACCAATAGTTTAATAATGACTATACCATAGATAGTATCGATAGCACTGCAGATAATTTTGGATCACTCAAATGAAGTGCGAGAATGCCCCAGCGACCAGAAAGGAGGAATGCGCACCTGCCGCTTGAGGGCCACCAACTCAGAATCCATGGCTCGCAGGATGGCATCCCCCTGTCCCTGTGGTCCCGTCGCCATGGTAACCAGGTCCTGGTACTGGAGGCACATGCCCCGCGGCGGGCGCCTCCGGTTGGCTGCCATGCCACCCCCCCGGGCAGGGGGCTGTCGTTCGTGGTGTTTGCGACCCCCGGGGGCCAGGGCACCCTTGCAGCCACCCGAGCGCCTGTTTGGATCACGAGGGATGACAGGAAGGCATCAGGAAAAGAAAAAAAGAAAGGCCGACAGAAACTAATTCGGCACGTAGGGCATGGCCCACAATCCAGCTGCAGACTTCGGCAAATTTCTAACAAGTTGCAGCGTTTCAAAACATGAATGTTAGAGATATTTTTTATTCGTCAATGAAGCATCCTCGAAAAGTGAATTCTGCTAGAACAAAAAGTCACAGTTTTGCAGGACGGGCAAAGCTGTGACAATGATGGCAAGATAATAGAACATTACACAAGATAAGGCTCGTAATTTTACAGGCAGCACTAACTGCAGTAAATGTTCACTTAGTAAACATACACAGTGTCATGAACTAAGACTCACGAACAGAGATCAATGACAGTGAGCATTCGGCGTCACGAGGCTGACGTGATGATAAGCACTGGCAGCAGGAAGCACGCTTGATTGTCCCAAAGCAAACATGCCGTGCTACTTCTACCTTTACTATTTTACTGTGCCATGCCTCCAAAACTAGGCCAATCATGCGACTTCAAACACTGAGCATCCAGGCTGGACTTGCATAGTCAGGCCCAGGACACTGCATGAATACGTCTGGAGTGCCCCATACAACTGCTATCCCAGTGAAAAGCAAGGACACACGCCCTATTCAATGATTGCTTCTGTAGCACCCAACTTCCTGGGGCAAACATAATGAAGCCAGAGAAAGCAAATGATTATGTTTACCTGAAATGTAAAAATAAAAGAGAATTGAATGTCTATTTTGGAACAAATAAACATACACAAGTAAATTCCGGTCCCTGTAAAGCTGAATAACAATAAGGAAAAGGGAAATAAAAGTTGATAAAAAGCTAACCTGCTTGCAAATGAGAGTTGAACTCACAACCTCCACATTGCTTGAACGGTGCTTTACTACCGTATAATGCGGAATATAGGTCGACCCCCTTACTTTGTAGCAAAAAAGTTGACATAAAAATTATTAAGCACAAAACTTCCGTTTTATTCATGGTACCATCAGCGTGTACAGTCACTGCTCATTCGTTCGAGCTGTCTGCACTTTCGTCCAAAGACGACTGCTTTTCACTAGCTGCGTCCCACAACATGTCGTCCTCGGTGCCGTCCAAAGAGTTGCTGCTGCATTTCTTGAATGCCCGCACCACCATATCGTCGGGCAGCGAGCGCCAAGCCTGCGACACCCATGTGGCCACAGTGGCAAGGGGCGGCCTGCGCAGCCGGCTGGTTGGGGTGTTTGGGTTGCATAGAGTTTCACACTATAAAACCTAGAGGGAAATGTGGCGCTGCTGCGCCGTGGTATGCAAGGGAATGCCGGTATATTGTGGATTCGGATTGGCATCGTTCTTGGAGAGCCCGAACGCCTTGAAGACGCGCCTGGCTAGCACCGTTCTGTCTGTCACAATCATTCATTTCCTGCTAAAACAGCACGTAAAAAACTGCTTTAGCTTTATTATTACACAAAAACATGTTTTGTTTAATTTCGAGGACATATATTGGATGCACAATTCTATGAAACGTAAAAAGTATCAGCTGGCCGCTAAAGTTGGAGGGCAGACGACAAGATTCTCGCTCGCTTTGGAACTTGTCGTCTGTTCTTGCTTTTCTTCGCTTGATGCTGCATTGTAGGTGAGTAAACTTTATCGAGCGATGTAATATGGGTGAATGAAAGCCTTTTATGTAGATTTTATTTTAAGAACGCGTTATTTGTGTAGCCATATCCACATTTTAGACGAAGCCTCGTACAACACCAGCCAACACAAGCCTCGCAGACACATATCCCGTCATTCCCATGAGGGCACGGCAGCCCTTTAAGAAACTCGCATAGACGGTGGCGCCACATTGCCCTCTAGGTTTTATAGTGAGAAACTCTATGTTGGGTTGTCCCCGGCCATAGGCTGATTATACAGTTCACGAACCCGGTCATTAAAGGGCTTGCTGAGCACGACGTCGAGCGGCTGAAGCGTTGAGGTCATGCCTCCCAGAATGACGGCGAGCTCCGTCCTCCCGTTGTGGAGCGCCTGCTTCACACCTGCTGTCAAGTGCTCGCGAAATGCATCCAAAACGAGCATGCTCCGACACCACAGGAGTGTACTGGGCCGCCAATTCCAGACCGTCTGTATCCAGTTGACCATGAGGGCCTCGTCCAAATATCCCTTTTCATTTACACGAACGACAACATCCCGCTGGAATGCCTCTTTCGGCAACATCTTCCTCTTGGAAGATTATAAATGGGGGCAGCTTTCTGCCATCAGCAGTGCAGGCAAGCATCACTGTGAAGCGCGAATGCTCGTTCCCCGTCGAAAGCAGTTTCACTTCCTTCTTGCCACGTTCGCACACTGTGGTGGACGACGGCATGACGAACCACACCGGCGTTTCATCGGCGTTGCCTATCTGTCCAAGCATGTAACCATGCTGCTGCTGGAGACGGATGACATAGCGCTGGAATTCGACCAGCTTGTCCTCGTATGCCTCCGGCAGCTTCTGACAGATAGATGTGCGCCGGCGAAGTGCGAAACCTTTGCGTCGCATGAAGAGGCGAACCCAGTAGATGGAGCCCTTGAACTGCTCTCGCGTTAGGCCTGATTCACGGGCAAGCTCGATCGCTTTGATGCGTATCAATTCCGAAGTCACTGGCAAGGATCTGGCGCGATGCGCGCGGACGAAATCCGCCACCTTATCTTCAAGTTCAGGTGCACTGCGCGGCGTCCGCGAAAGGAAGTCTTCCGAGCATTGCACGCAGACAACTTGCCTTTTAGCGTCCGCCAGTACCGGATGCTTTTTTCGAAAGCGCCGAAGTGCCGCTGCGCAGACATGTTTCAGTTGATTTCCGCGTATTCAATCACTTTCATCTTGAACGCCGCGGCGAACTGACGTCAAGTACCAGTACTCATTCTGTAGGTGGTCGCGAAATCAATCCCAAGAACAATAGCTGCACAGTAGAATAAAGACCAAAAAGAGAAGATGGCGTCGGTGGAACAGCGTCGGGCGTCGGTCAAGATGGAGGCGATAATGATGTGGATGCCAAAAGGTCCGCGGCTCCCACATGTTGCCAGATGCCAATTGAGATTGTGCCAAGGACCGGTATCTAAGTCGAGGGGCAACTTTTTAGCAATATTATTTTGAAAAACCTCGACCTATATTCCGCACTATACGGTAATGAAGCTAGTGTGGCTGGCACTTGCTCATAGTAAAATGCATCCGCTGCAACGGCTGTGAGCAGCACAGGCTCCCAGGCCTGATCTTGTACACACACAAAAACATCAAAGAAAGTGAATGGGAAAGCCACTGCTGTCGCTCATCGGTAGCGTGTTGCATGCGTAATATGGAAGACAACGGTACGCTACTACCGGCAACAACTCGTTTTCTCACCCACTTTCATTTGCCTTTTCCTTGTTATTTCTACATATTGTAACGCTTTCGTTGAGGCGAAAGTAAGAAGAGGAGAACGACGGATCTTTTTGAGTGCGGAGCGCAGAACGAAACCGTGCTGGACTGTTTTCCTAGACTTTCATCCATCACCAGTAAATAAACAAGCCTCATCCGTAACAGTTTTGTGGTGGAAGGTGCTGGGTACTCAACCACGCAACACGGTTCTGCTACCACCTGATCTGCGCCGAAGCCGCTGCCTTGCTGGACTGCCGCCGCTGCCGCCAGCTAAAGGAACTGGTACAGTCCGGGTTCCGTCTTTCCCGCGAGACATCTCGACCACCAGCGGCAACGGCGGCAGTCCAGCAAGGCGGCGACTTCGGCGCAGATCAGGTGGTAGCAGAACCGTGTTGCGTGGTTGAGTACCCAGCACCTTCCACCACAAAACTGTTACGGATGAGGCTTGTTTATTTACTGGTGATGGATGAAAGTCTAGGAAAACAGTCCAGCACCGGTTTCGTTCTGCGCTCCGCACCCAAAAAGATCCGTCGTTCTCCTCTTCTTTCTTTCGCCTCAACCAAGGCGTTACAATATCAATTAAAACACAACAGTTAACGTAAGAATCCATTAATTACACAATTGAATATACCATGAGGCAGTATTGGGCAGCTGCAAAAACAGAAAATTTGCTGATAACACGAGCAAGGAAAAACTGGCAAAGAAAGCGAACGACAACGCGTGCGAAAGACAGTATACGAGAGAGGTGCCATCAACAATGAAAGCACAATGATGAGCACTAATAAAGGATGACAGTGGCTATGAAGAAACCAAGACTACAAATTTGGGCCGAAGATTGTTTGGCTCTGCATGTAACACATAGCCATAAATTTGACATGCTGAAGAATGAAGAAAAAATATATATATCACCTCACATAAAACCTACGCTAACTTCCCTTATGCTTTCTCTTAAGTCGAGAAAAACCCCCTTGTTGTTCTAGCTCAAATGTGTTGAAGAGTGAGTGACTCACTTCCAGTGCTGGTAGCAGCTGCCGCACAGGCTCCCCTTGCTGGACGTGTACGCCTGGGTCATGGGGGAGCCACAACTGGAACAGGGCCCACCAGGGGTCGCCTCTTCCTTCTGCGCACACGTGGCCACCGCGAGTGAGTCACTGCTGCTCATTAACACAACATGCAAACCCTGTTGAAAGAACGGCGATTAGAAGGGGACTCTCACTTCATATTTGGCACGCAACGCTGCAGAAGCTGCGCACAGTCATAGAAGCCTCACTCCAGAAGTTTTTTACAGTGTACAGTGAAATCTCGATATAACGAAATTCAGGAGACAATGGCAAATTGTTCGTTATCCTGAAAGGTCGTTATAGTGAAAGCCCCAAAATTAACCATTATACCCATCAACCCATCAGTTCATCAATTGTCTACGTGAGCTATACCCAAAAACGTCACTGTTAGCTCTCAGCCCGCGCTGTTGCTATTTTCCATCAATACCGCCACCACGCACCACCAAAGCACCGTATAGTAAGAGTGAGGCACGGAAAAGAGACCCGACACCGAGAAAACCACCCAGGAAGTGAAAGCTCCATGTTGCCTATATGTTAATTTGTTTTTCACATTACTTGAAGTGGACACCGCAAATGTCTCGCTGGAGGCGGACACTTGAACTATTCCAAAGTGCAAGCGCGTGTAAACTACACCGCGAGCACGGAGGTTACCTTTCTCAGTGCACATAGCTGGTATGGCTGCAAAAAGAGGCACGGAGGAAAGAGGCAATTTTTTAATAATGCACAGAAAGTTCTGCTTTCCATTTTTCCTCAAAATAAAGAAGGGCTACACAGCTTTACGGCAGGGAAGTTATCGCAAGGTCAATCTGCACAATAGACGAAAGGACCGCACATCAAGTGACTTCATTACGAGTGTAGCCAGCACCAATGATAAAGAGCAGGTGTCGTCTGCGCAATTTCATTGTCAGGTTCAGCATGATTTGCCACCTGTCAAAGATTCTGAAATCTAGAGAGTCGTGGCAATTTCGCTGCAAGCCGTTGCGCAATGCATGTTCTTACTAGGGGCTCATCAGTAATCAGCCTGAGATCACGCGTGCGTGAGACTGACGGCTTTTCAAGCGGTGTGAAGTTCGTCACAGCGTATCCAACACAATCTGTGTACCTATCAGTGGCTAATCGGCCCAATCTTGGCACATGCTTTCGCACTTTACGAAATATTCAATACTTTCGTCCTGTCGACCTGGACACACCTTGCAGAGGTGGCCCTGGCCGATGTGGCGCCCTTCTGCAAATTGCAGTGTTCGGGTGCTGTGTATGCGATGCCCGTATGGGGCCGCTGAATGCAAATGAATAAAAGCAAGAAAAAATACCAGAAAAGCAAAAAAAGAAGGTCGTCATACTTTTTCTCTAACTGAGGCGTACTACAATTAGTTGTTCTCAGTCCACAACAAGCCTCATCTCAATAAAAAAAATTTTCCAGTAAGGCAGGTTACCCACTGATCCCGGACAGATAGGTCACCAACAGAATGGGATTGCTTCTGACATGCCAAGTAGCTCAAAAGGGAAAAAATGCACAGTTTCAGTGAACACTGGCTACTCACGTTTTCAGCATTGTCCACCTCCATGTCACTGTCATTTTCAGAGCCAGCATCCGAAGCACCATCGCTGATCACGAGAGAGAGAAAGAGAGAACTAAGCACACAGCTACACTGCACAAGGCGGGTACACACAGGCTGAAGTGCGAATTCAGACATACAATAAAGCTGCATTCACACGACGGAGCAAATTGCGGTTTGGCCTTGCGAGTTTCTGATCACGAGGTCATACATCACCTACTAATGCTGCGCTCATTCATTAAGCGACTCACGATACTGCCCAAAGCCAAATCACTGTTTAGATTCTTGGCGAGAGATGTACTGGTGGCAAAATGCCTGGCAGCAACACCTCACCAGGCCACATAGCAAATTTTGATTATACACTGGAAATTGTAACCTGCCCTCTAAGGAGTGCTCTACTGAAATAACTTTTCAAATTAGTTCGTTAATAGCAGAGAGAGAAATATCTAAAGTGCCGCATACCAATGATTTCAGGAGGATTTTCTTCTCTCACTCTCACTTTCTTGGTGCGCGGCGCACTTCTGTTTACAGTGTCAAGCACGAACTGTTGCGTTTGTCTTGTTTCGCGCAGCGCCCGATTTAGCGCTATGTGTATGAGAACCCCTGACTAGCGGTATAAGTCAGTGCCACATGAGCACCGAGGCAGACGCAAGCAGATCAAAGAGCACAATCACGTGCTCGAACAGGGCAGAAAATTGCAGATAGTTTAGTTTTCTGCACACGCGACTGCACACCGTGGGAGCAAGTAGGAACAGAAGTACGTCCCACTTGCTATGGCACGGAGTAAAACAAAGACTTGCAGACATTCGGTTTGTAGGTTTCATTACTGCTCTAAACTTTAAATCGTCTAGTGAAACAATAGATCAAACAACTAAGTGCTCTATGTAGCCTTGAATAATTCTCTAAGTCACGTGTCGTGGTGATTGATGTTTCAGCAATGCCAATTACGTAGGCGTGCATGTTCACATGAGCTCGACTCTCTGGCTCGGAGCACGGCACCCGTAAGACGAAAGGCACGTGGCATTTGGTTTAAAATTTCAAATTGTTCACACTTGTCGCAAGCAGGAGTGTAATACTTCGTAGACACGATTGTCAGTGTGCATCGTACACACTGCACTTGTCTGTTTAAATTGGCCAAACCTGGTGAGGGGCCCTTTAAACCATTGCTGTCGAGAGGAACTTAAAAACAAAGAAGATGCACATACGGAAGGGGGGACAAACACAACCGCTTTTCTTCGCACTAATTCCCCTCAACAGCTACGCAAGGCCAACTAGCTAGACTGTTAGTCCATCTTAAATCCAGTCCGAGTCGCTCCTTGAATTGAATTGGGTGCAACAGACCTGTAGCTCGCAGCGTTGGCGCGGTCGCCACGAGTGAGTGCGTGCAGTGTTGTAACATGTTTACACTTTCCCCATGCGCTGAAGTGGCAGTGGGGTTAGAACAGACACGCCATCTGCTTTTCTCTGCTGTCATGTGAGTGCTAGCTATGAAGTACTTTTATGTACGCCATACATCACGCAACTGATTTGTCCGCAATCATGTCCGTCGTGTGAATAGAGCTTAGCCGACTGTTTGAAACTGTGGTAATTCATAAACACACACACACACAACACACAATGCTCGGAACAAGGACGCAAACGAGCCACTTAAACGACCACTGACACCACTGCGGTCAAGAACAACTCTGCGGTCGGACTACACAAGTGTCAAGAAAGGATGTGGAGAACAAAGTGGGGTCTCTTTGTAATAGCACAGAATGTAACGAAGAGATGTCGCATGCACAAAAACAAAACGTCTGAGCAGTGCATTCCATCCTCCCGCAAGTGGCTGTCACAAATGCTATCCCGCGCGCCATAATGCCTCCAACAGTACAACTTTGGGGACAATCTGGCATGGCCATAAAAGCTGGGCCTTTGAAGAATGACATTACATCCCCCATTACACAGAAGAAACGCTTTCCTGGAAAGCATATTTCCTGTTCCAAACTCTCTGCTAATTTTCTGTGCCACTTCAGCGCCCCCCTTTGCACAAAGTGTTGTACCAACTGGCCTACGAATTTGCTATTCTAAAGACCCCTGGCTGCACGCTGCTTGTAGCAACAAATATTTCCAGAAAATCACCGTGGAAACAACGTTTACCCTCACCTACTTGAAAAAACCTAGCAAGAGATCCATTCTGTCTAAGTCAGAAGCTTAATGGCCAGAGCACTCTGGAACCAGACTTGTTACCCCTTGTAATGGGGCTAATGTTCTGCTCATGGTGTTCTACACTCTAAAAACCATTTACACACTTTTGCACATTAATTTGTCCTTCATCAATACTTGTCATTTGTCTTGTCTACGTTTCCTTTCATTAATGCTGTGTGCCCCATACTTCCACATCACAAACAGCACACATATCATCAGCAGGACGTGGCATCCTTGACAGGAATGTAGCATGCAGAGTTTTCAAAAGAAACGCAGACAAGACAGATGGTGATTGCTGTTGTGGGACAAAGATACGCCCCAAAGTGTGTAAGCTCCTTTTTGCAGTCAACATTGATGAATTACTGCTGCCTGTCTGCTTATAGTTAAACCTACAGTGACAGGTATATTTAGCCAACTAAACAGAACTAAACTTGTGTGCCAAGTTCACAGTGTTTAAGTGCATTCCTGACTGATTAAAGACAGCTGCTGCAATGAGCAGACACCACAGAATTAACTCCCCTTTCCCTCGAAGAAAAAGCAAAAAATTTCGGGGGATGGAAAGAATCAGGATTGGGCACAAACTGCCTTCAGCTCTATCAGCTGACCAGGCAAACTTCCGTTTGACCACGCAACAGGAAAGCGACGAGTGACAGGCATCTGGACAGACGGGACAAATGGACGGTGCACAGGGTCATGCAAAGAGGCGGTCGGAGGGTATGCCACAAACTGTTGGGGAGGGGCAGCGACGATGACGGAGGCGCGAAGAAGGGGGGCAGCGCGGCGGCATCGATGGATGATCCCCCACCTGCCATCCTCGCGGGATCCGGCCAGTCGGCGCGCCTGCCGGTCCATCAGGCTTGTGCGCGTGCGCGTCTTCTTCCACGAGTAGTAGTACTTTACCAAGCTCGGGATCGTCTTGTCCGGCAGCTGCACCAAGGGGATAACAATGAGCACATATGCACAACGACACCAGGTCGGCGTGAAGGACTCGGAGAGCCAATGGAACTGAAAGCTTGCGAGCTGGTAATGATACGAGGTTGAACTGCAGCACGCACGAAAGACGAAGGTCACAGGCAGAGGCCACACTTATTTGATAACTCTGTCTGTGGCCTGCGTGCACACTGCAGTTCAACAATGACTCGGGAAGCTATTTATGAAACCAAGTTGCACCAGTGACAAACATGGCTGTCACACTGAATGCAGTGCTTACCGTTACTCATCACTTATGGGTGGCCATTGCAAATTCGTGATGCACGGGTGGTTACCCCGAAAACCCCAGAAGCTTCTAGAGATATTGCTACAAACATACAATCAGGTGGAACAGGCACGTGTTGTCACTGGTGCAGAGCTTATTGAGTTTAAGCTGACTCACAGTGGCTGCTGCTCCCACTTGGGAAATGGCCATCCCTAATTTGCCCCCAGGTCCTGTAGCGAACCTTCATCTAACACTGGTGGCTACTCATGAGTGCCAAAGAACTTGAACAGCAAGAGCGTTTAATGAGCACCACGGATGCGCATAAGGCACCAGCAATGTGCTTCACAATGGTGGCTGCTGTTAGAAGAAACATGTGCATTGGAGCTTCCAGTATTCAAGTTCTTAATATATCAATGTGGTCCCACACTGCTTGTCACGGTTCCCAGATCCACAATCGCCAAGATTCAGATGAGACTATTCAAGGAACACTTCCTACGCACAAGAAGTTACATAAAACGACGGCCACCTTGTAAAGCACTACAGCAAACATCGTGCTTAACTCGACTGCAACTGAAGATACGGAGACAAGAACTTTTGAAAGCTACAATGCCTTAATTAAAAACTTCACACAGCTTATATTCATTCCCAGGCCATTAGGATCTTCCATGTTCTGAAAGTGGTTATTTCAAATGCCAAGCTAAGACCAATTCTTTCAATTACAGAACAATCACGCACTTCAGAACAAAAGATAACTTGTACTCTTGTCTCACACGCTGTTGGTGCAGCAATGCCAAAGAAATGAGTTGATTGGTTGAGAAAGTCATAGCTTTGACAGTGCTGCAGACAGCTAATAAGCACAGATGGACCAATGTCAAAGGCAACTTCCCCATGCAATAAAAAGCAAGCATGCCTTATTGCTGCGACTTCAACCACCTTAATGTGAAAGGGTACATCTTTTTCAGTACATAAGTACGCTGAGAAGTGGCCCTTAGTAAATGCCTCAGTCATGTACCATCTGCCGTATCTTGTGGAAGTTCTTCCCGTGGAACTGGAAGGCCTGCTCGAACAGCACCTTGTCCTCGACCGTCCACTCGTCTGGGAAGGGCGTGAAGTTGGCCAGGTCGGCCACCGCCTTCTCGAGGTCATACTTGTGCCAGAACAGCATGCCCAGCGCCTGTTGGGACAGAATCAGCATTTTTGATCCTGCTGCAATTTAAGATCTTCTTTCACTCTGCTGTAAGGAGATCACAGCTGCTTGCTTGATCATGCCTTTTTTTTGTCACCCTTATTAAAAGAGCACTGGCTGTAAGAAGTTCGTCGGGGTACATTACCTAGACTATTGTGCGGGAAAGATCCCAAAACAAGGCATACCAGCACAGCTACGGTAGTTTGCAGCAAAGCTTTGTTTAAATGTTCAAAAGCCCCATTTTTGAAATGCTCTGAAACAAAAAGTTAACATAATTTAGCAGGCTCAAACTCGATTGTGAACATTGGCGACAAGCTTTGCATTCAACCAATAATTGTAAAAGTGAGGGATGACATCACTGTGCAATATGTGTCGCTCAATAGCACTGATGAGTGGTCACAGTGATTAGCACGAAAATGTGGCAGCTAACAAGCAATGTTATGTGGCTGAAGCCCTCTGTACAGTACATTCAAGTAGTAGCCTGGGCCAGCATCAACAGCTGTGCAAGCAGAGGCGGCATGCCTGCCAACATTAACATTTGTAAAATCCCACAGACACGAAACCTAGGCCAGAGGAAGGACGTAACATCAAATACAAGAACATTCTCACTACACAACTGTTGAACCGATATGAATGAATTTTTTGCATTTAAGAGAGAAAGCTGGATTCTACCAATGTGAGAAGCAGAATTTTAACTGAGGGCACTAGTATTTTAATTTATTTTACGAAAACTCCCAGAAATTGGCAACATTAAAAAAAATTGTAACTTTCAAACAAAACCATATATCACAGTTCTGTAAACTGCATGCGTTTGAGCCTCTGAAGTGGACAAATGTGAAACAGTAGGTTACAGCTTACGTGAAGCTACTAGGATATTTGAAAGTTCTGCAGAAGCCCTACTTGCAATTTAATGGTATATGAGTGAGCAGTGTAAATTACAGAAATTTTGTCTGCTGTGGGTGTCCTTTTTCTTTACTGATTTATTACAAAGTTGTAAACTTCATGTTTCAATTTTCTTAACATGTCTAACAATACATGCAACAAACCTTAACAAATTTGGTGCTGCGGCTTCCAAGAAAAGCGATGACGATGTTCCCGTGTATTTACATAGGAGCTCCCTGAGACGAAGCTTCCTCTGAATGCATACAAGAAGGGTAGCGCACATGTGCTACAGAAGCAAGCTGCTGATAGTTCCAACTTTTACCAGACCACATGGCAACTGCCCTAAGAAGCCATGCGATGTGATGGGTTCATGGCAAAACAGCACAGATGACAGGATGAGTGAAATGGACACGACGCCTGCTCGTCTGTATCGTGTTTGTCAAGACTATGTCAAGACAAACAGACATGACAAGGTGATGGATTCCTCAGAAACCCCACCCCCTAGACAGACATGTACACATAATACTACTACTGTACTTTCCGGTGTATAAGATGCGGTTTTTTCTGAATTTTTCATCTGTGGGTCTTATATAGAACGGTGCGACTTATGCAAGTTTCTTTTTCTGGAAAAACTGCCTTCAAAATCGGATTCGATGTTATGACCATGCGAAGCGCGCTGGTTGACTTAATTGCTACGGGTTTTGTGCGCGCTATCGAGGTAGCGGATACGTTCTTCTTGTGATCGAGTTCCCGAGTGCCGTGCGAGAAGGATGGAGCAGCAACGCAAGCGGCAATAGACCGACCGCGAGTCGGCCGACCCCGAATTCGTCGCATCTGCAGATCGCTGTCAAGATACAGTGCGCGCCGCTGCGCAAACTACACAGTTGCAAGCTGAGTACAAGCCCCCCCCCCCTCCCGTGCTGCATTCCCGCTTTCCTCCCTGGTGCGCGATTCGGCTCACCGTCGGACGCTTTCACTCGTACAGAGAGCATACGGCATGCGGGGACGATGTTATCGCCCTTGGACTTTATACGGAACATCACGGCAACCACGATGGCAGAAATGCGCCTGGAGAGGAAATATATGGCACCCATATGCATGCGCGTGACCCACGTTCACGGAGTGAAACGTCACTAATTTTCTTAAATCACTTACCGAGCGAACAGGGGTGTCGTATACACCGGTGCAACTTATATGTGTTTTTTTCCGGAAAAACTGCCGTTTTGAGGGGGGTGCGTCTTATACAAAAGTGCAAGTCATACACCGGAAAATACGGTAATAAAAACTCCACAGTATGTACAGGGAGACATTAGCAAATTCCGTGAGAGGTGCCCACGATATGACTTGCCATCAACTCCCAAGTCCAGGTTAAGTTGTGCATAGGTGGTTAAAACAGCGAGCATTGTCAAAAAGGCAGAAACCACTGCTGTGCGCTACTAAATGAAGCAACCCGATGCAAGGAACAGCTCAGCGCACACTCACCTGCTCGGCATTGTAGCTGTACTTCTCCTTGGCAAGCGTCATGTACTCGTCCACTGTGCAAGAATGCAAGGAGGATGGCAACAATGCATCATTTCTGTTTTCTCTCACTCTATCGAGGAACCAAAGCACTAAGAAATAGCTTTAAATAATGAAACAGGGTCTTTATGGCATTCAACAGACAAATACCAGTGCAACTGTTCTCATCCACATTTCACGGAACCTCCAGGCTGTCTCCTTGTTCACATCTACATTGATGTCAACTGTCACGCCTATACTGCGCTTGATACATAGTAGGCAACGCTACAAAACCTAGACAAACTTCAATCAGTACTTGCATTTCCAAGCAAGAGTGCATCGCACAAATGAATAAAAAAGATAGCTATAGCATGCATCATGGGCCACTAAGTCACTTCTTAGAAAAATGTAGCAGAAAAATTTTGCAGAGAAGCGTACAGAATGCTTTTCATGGGCGATAATGGAAATTCGCCAGCATTCCCAGCTGCAGGCGGCCCCCCACCTCTATTTGGTGTACGTGTCCCATCACCAGTCTTGCTTTATACACAACGTAATAAGAAAACAACAAAGTGCATCTCGTGCCGCTTGGATACCTCGTGCTGTAACGATTCGTGCAACGCTTTGCATTACATTGATTCCAGCGACAGGTGAATTTGCCAAATTTTTTAGTGACTTCTGAGGGTATGCTTTCTCGGTCAGTATGTTCTTTCGTTTTTTTTTTTTTTTTTTTTACAAAAAGTATGAACGAGGTTCTGTTGTATTAAATGGAGTATAACTTCCTTTGCTAGAAGCCATGCACACAAAATGATACGAAAGCCTTGACACAACAGCAAGGTTGACACAGACAATGCAGCGGCTAGCCACATCGTTGAACCATGAAGCAGAGTTCGGAGATCGCACAACCTTTGACAGACTTAGACATTCAGGTTTTACACAGACCGGTTAGGCATTGAGGGTGTTTACATTTTTTAGCTTCTCTTAGCTAATTAGCTTTCCCAAATTCACTTTTGCACTAACTGACCTTCTGTGTAGCATTCAAAACAGGCACAGGGGCCACAAGTTCATTGCGTGTTTTGTGTTCTTTGACCTATTACTGATCAAATGACTGTCGTTTGGTTTGTCCCCCCCCCCCCCCTTACCTATCTAAACAAATAAAATAAACAAATCGAGCAATTGTGAGTCTGTCAGTGCAATGTTGTGCTACCTTCCCCCTTTATGAAAAATCATCGCCTACAAGCAACACACTAGTTTCGGTAACCCTGGCTAAATGTCTTCAGCCAACAGTGAACGAGAGGCAGCAAGTGCCATTTGTTGGTTTAGAGCAGGAATATAGGACGAGGAAGGAGAAGTTAGGCACATGACTCGCTTCCTTTTGAAAGCATGATCACAGGGGACAGACCGATGAAAAGATCTCTGGCTGCAGTGGGTGTTGCACAGCTAATGTAAAGCACACGCAGTGTACACCCATGTCTACCATTCGACGAGAACTGCTCGTACAAGTTCAAGATAAAGCCACAGGTGGATTGGTGTGAAGCTTGCTTCCAGTGTTGTGCCCTCTATGACTCAAAAAGTTTCTGTAAATTTTTTATTTTCATTGAATAAACTTACGCTCAATGTGTTTTCCACATTTAAATGAAAAATAAGCATTTCCTCGGGGTATTTCTATGCCTTGTCCATAAAGGTTTAAAATCTTCCGGGGCTATTACATGCAGTCAAGCTATGAAAACAAACGATGACCATGCATGACACAGAACAGGAATGTTGTAGTTACAAGCTTGTGTGGCCACACCAACAATTAACTTATCAACCACTGACAAAGAAGGCCAAGTGGAATACTGAGGGCACACACGTCGCCTTAATGTGTAATTTCAGCAGTTTAGACTGTTCACGGATAATATTATTTGAAGAAGCCATTGATGTCCTTGTTGAACTTTTTCTATCCAAATGTGTGTCTGTACTATACTACTTGCTAAACTAGATTTTATGAGACTGCTCTCAAGAAAAGCATGCCACACTACACCGATTCACGACACTGGGCTGACCAAATAGAAATTTAATGAACAGCCTATTCATGTCCAGTGCAGGACAAAGGCCCCTCTTCCGAGGATCTCCAACTCTTGCGCCCTCTGACCCCGTCTGCAAGTTCCCCAACTGCATCAGCCAACCCAATTCCCTTCCCCTTGCACCCATTCTATAACTCTGACAGACCACCGGTTATCTGCCCTACGCATTACATGTCCCGCCAAACTACATTTCTTCCTCATAATGTCAACTAGAATATCAGCTACCCCTGTTTGCTCTCTAATCCACAACGCTCTGTCCCCGTCTCTTAACGTTCTTGTTCCATCGCTCTTTGCGCACTCCTCTTTGCCTCTCTGTAATCCTCCACATTTCGGCCCCATAGATTAATGCATTGATTATGCATGAAATAAAGGCTACATCAAACAATGTGGCCAAGGTGCCCATTCTATATACAAAGAGGCAAAGATGGCCCACAGTGAGGCTATACAAGCATATATCCAATTTCCTGGACCAGACACTAATGCTCTAATCTATACCCAAAAGTGTGAAAATACTGGCACAGCTAAGTCACTATCACCTCCATGCACTCAAGCCAGACCCGTGTCCGAAGTTGCCGCCTACCATGAAGAGAAGTGACGCCAACTTGCCGCGCAGATTACGACTAGTCACTCAGCAGTACGTGCTCCTTTTACTGGCCATGCAGAGTCTGAACTGCAAGGTGCATTCCACCGAAAGCCACAGAGCACATGCGCATCTGCCCACTGTAGGACTGCCATAATCGACCATCGTCCCAAAAGGTTTTCTTAGGACCTCAGCCAGACCCTCAACGTCAGTGATGTTCTAGAGGCTATTTGCAAGCTCCTAGATGACGGTGGTCCGAATTTGATATTTTGAAACAACTTTGCTGTTTTTATGTTCACTCAGACCAGCATTTTCCTCTTCTTAATCAAGACTACTCTATCTTGTTTTAGTCCCACTGCTCTACCACTATACTGAGTTGCTGGTCAGAACTTCATCAGACCGATTACATAATGAGTCTCACTATGTCCTTACTGTAGTAAAACATGCCAGATTTGAGGGAGACTTTGATGAGAAGCATACTGTGTGCCATGACAAACCCAATAGCTTTCCATATGCAAAAGCAGGGGGGTGAGAATAAAAAGATTCTACAACAGAGGCAAGGTTTAGGAGGCTCACCCCCAACTTTTCCATATGATTGACATAAAAAATCCAGAAGAAAGCAATCAACTTGGCACGCATACCACTACAGCGGCCTGATTTTTGGCTTGCCTAAACTTGGTTCTTGTAAAGAGTCTTTCTTAAAAATATTTAGGACGAGGGATGACGCTAAATGACTGACAGGGCCCGGACTCCCTGTTAAATGTGTTTAGGAAAGCAGTCTCAACATGCTGCCGTTAAGACAAATGGCAGCATAGCACTACACATAGCTACAAAAAGAATGGACACTTCGGATCACGGAAAACAGTAACAACCCCATCCTATGCTTACATTACTGCAAAAGAGATAACCAGATGTCCAAAGGAAATGGCTTTATAAGTTTGGCCAAAAAACATCTCCTAGATTTCAAGCACCTAATTTTGTTCAAGGGTTTCTGCGATCTCAGAAGGTGGCCCTTTCATTGCTTGAGAAGATTGCTACTATGTTTCAAGGACTGCTATGAACCCTGCAATACCACAATGCAGCAAGGTCAAGCACTTTCTACTAGTGTCCATTTTGAAGCTGTGCCCTGGGAACACCCCTCCAATGTCACCAGCAATGCCCAACGACCAGGCATGTTTGGCAAAAGAGAAAGGGACTTACACTTGCTGTCCGAGATGTCGGGGCACGGTGACCACACCAGGAGAGCACGCTCGGGTGTGAACTCCGGGCACGGATCTGCATCACAGGGGAGGCAACAGCTTGTCTTAAAGGGACAGAAACATTCTTTATTTGTTTTATAGGTTAGCCATTGAAGCAGCAATTATGCTACGGGGCCTCAATTCTTCCGAGGGTGCAGCAAATAATTAATTACGTTACCTTTTAATGCGACCAGTTAAAAATACACGCGAAGTGCACCACAACTTTGAACGTAACAAAGGGCACTATTCAGGTCACTGAAATCTGATGTGGCGATCTCATGGTACCATACACTGTCGACACACACACACACATTATAACCATGCTGCCAAAAGTAGATTCTATTCCACACTCAACATTATAACATGGGAGAGAGGGTCGTCCCATGTTTCCAAGAGAAGCAAACAATTGGACGGACCAACTTGGCAGGTTTCAGCAACAAGATCATTGTATGGCCTTGTACCCCTGCAATGAGCTGACTGGTGCGCTTTTGAGTTGTTTGCATTCAAACATGAGCATCACATAAACTTTCAGTGACATGAATAGTCTCTTTTCTCCCATTTCAAGACATGCTGCACTTGGCACACATTTTGAAAGGGTCACGTAAAAGGTGCTTAATTATTTGTAGTACTCTCAAGCAACTGAGGCTACATACCATAATCATGGAGTCAAAAGGTATCTAAAAAAAAAAAAAGGACACTAAGCTATCATGTCAGTATTCTTTTAAAGAGAGAGTAAAGAGAAACACCAAATCAGCTTAAACTGATGAAGTTCTCTTTCAGACTGTCTTTTCATTAATCTTGTAATTAGAGGTTGACTAACGGAGGAAAAAAAAAAAAACTAGCCAGGGTTCTAGTTTCTTGACATTTGCGCCGAAGTCCAAATGCTAGTACGTCAGTGGGACGTCAAACATTTCGATTTTTTTTATCACTGTGCCTCAGCAAACCTCAAAACTTTATAAGTTCAGCGGGTGGCTCTTTTAGGATACAATGCAATTGATTTTCATTGATAAAGACTTGACTAGGCCCGAGCACACGGCATGAAAATCTGGTGCGGAAACTTCATGGCAAACGTTGCCACCCGTATTTCGTTTTTGTCTCTCTTCCGGTCTCCACTCACATTAACAGTGAGTGTAATGTGAAACAGTATTTCACTAATAGAGCCCAAAGTATATATCTTTCTAGTGTTCCTTTATGCCCATTTACTGCACGAGGGGCAACTTGTCGTTACAGCTACAGGATTGCCACAGCCGAGCCTGGCACAGAGAGGACAGACCTACTGAAGGACAGCAAAAGCTCTCATGGGTCAGGACAACCACGTCACTGCTTTGTGAGCTACAAGGATGGGCCACAAGCCAAAACAGAGAGGGGTGTGCACATATTCAAAAACTTTCAAATAACGCACTGAATAGTCACTATACGAAAGTACAAACGCTTTTTTCCAACACTTCAAATCACCGACTGGGCATGATTATGCATAAAAAATCAGAACGAATGTGCAATAAATTTAATCCCGGTGCCATAGCATAAATGTGGGAATGTGGGAATTACTTCACGATGTGTTGGACTTTTTTGGCTAAACCTCCACATGTAATCTGAAACGGCATAAACTGCTTATTGGCTCGTAATGCTCATTTTATGTTACTAATAAACATTCCTAACGTGCCACCTGATGACAGTAGTTTGCACACTAGAATGGGAGGATTCTTTTATATTAATGGTGAAAATGGCTGCTCATAATTTGAGAACTGTTCAAAAAGTATTCGATATTCAATTCGCTTCTGGCCCTATTCAATTAGGTCTCAGAAATCACCATTCAAATGTGTTTTGGACCAAGTCACCTCGACTTGCCAAAGATGTGTTCAGGCTTTTCTGCACCCGCCGCGGCAGCTTAGCGGCTCTGGTGTTGCGCTGCTAAGCACGAATTCGCGGGATCAAATGCCAGCCATATTTTGACGAGGGCGAAATGCAAAAAACACCCGTGTCCCATGCACTGGGGGCACGCTAAAGATTCCCTGGTGGCCAAAATTGTTCCGGAGTCCTCCACTACGGCATGCCTCGTAATCATATTGTGGTTCTGGACCGTAAAACCCCAGAATTCAAGGCTTTTCCGCTATTCAGTGTTGATGCGTACAAGTCAACATCATCGTCAGCCTACATCACGTCCACTGCAGGATGAGAGCTGGTGGTGTTGATGTTGTAGGCACAATTCAGAAACGAAACTGAATATCCCACAGATTGAATTGCTTCAAGTGAAATACGTGCTGTCCCTTGTGGCAGGCCTACAGACTTAAAATTGCATGACTTGAGGCCAATGCACCTCAGACGCACGGTACCCAGTTGTGGGTCTCCAGACTTGAGCTACACAATTCAAGAATATGAAATTGATTGGTCTGTGACTACCATGGCAAACAATACGTACAGACGACAGGACCGCCGAATGTGTTCTGTCTTTATTTCTTAATTGCACTGTCGTCTGCACTGTTCAACATAATTCGTCATCAGTAAATGAGACACGTTTTGAAGTGTGTAGGCATCCCTGCATAGAAATTCTTCACATTTCCCCGTCCTTGCTGCTGGCACCCCAGAGGTGCCGCTGCAAAAAAGTTACCAATGTCACTTTGTCAATGTCACTTACCATGTCAGCGGGCTAAGGTGGTTGGCAATTTGTGATCAAAATGTGCAGCACAAATGCAGAAAAAGGAGATGAGGTACACACACTGTAGCTGAAAGTAGCACTGTGTGTGTCATCTTTGATTTTTTATTTTCTTTACTCAAGCTGCACGTTTTAATCACGGTTACCAATGGCAACTGGCTCACCACAGAGAAAAGCATGCACCCAGACTATGCAGCAGCGCTATTTGCCAGCTGCTAAAAGCTGGAGCAGTGATCAGCCATGAATATAATGCACTCAGCTGATGACATGTGACGAGGTTCACAGGCCACTGCTCGGAATGAGTGACATCATAGCTTGCTCCACCACTCGAAATGGCTAACCACTTCAGACCCCATACAATTAACAACGATAGCCACCTTTAACTTGCGATGTATTTCAACCTCTTAAGGACGCAGTACTCGAGTACTCAGCCCAAGAACCAGCACTACTAAGCACTCCTGTGGCCACGCTTTGAACTGCCTCTTTGCAAGTTCAATGCGTGTTCCATCTGCTTTATTGGGCTCCATGCACACGTTTAATCAAGTGCACGTGTAGCAGATGACACACAGTTGCACTAACAAGGGAATGGAACTAGTAATGATTAATGCAAAAAAAAAAATTCTTTGTGGCACAGCATGTTGCTATTAAGCTGAGGCTCACCTGTTGCTGAGATGATGTCTGGTACCACTGCTTGAAAATCATGGCCGACACGCATGCCGTGGTCTGAAAAAAAAAAAAAAAAAGAAAAGAAAAACACTGTGAGCAACATTTGTAGATGATAACCGGCAACAGGCACGAATTTTAAAGCAAAGTGACGCTTCCCTCTGCGACGCCCGCTTTAAAAACATCAACATCACGGATGGCGCCACTATTACGCAACGTGCCAAAAAAGACCACACAGTTAACCGAATACAGCGCACTCGTGAAACACGATGGCGTTCTCAGGTGAGGCTGCGCGCTTTGGGATGTCGCCGCGTATATCATTCACGAGCCGGGATACGGCAAGTAGAGCCAAGCACTCGAGTCACACACCACAACTACGGACACCAATGCGACTTTTAAGGGCATTCGCCGGGACAACCTTTGAGAAGAGGGAACGAGGTGCGATATACGTGCCGTCTTTTCCATCCGGCTCCCGAACTGCCGGAACGGTGGATGCGCCGATCATCGCGCGACAGTGATTTCCTTTTCTTTTTTTTTTTTTTTTTTCAGTTGCTTTTAAGAAGCGGCATTAGTCGAAGCCACCGCCACCACCGACGCGAGTTCGCGCCGAAGGGTTACGGTTGGAGAGGAAGCGCCGGCTCACGACCACGAGAACTGTCGGAGAAATGCCGGCTCGAAAAACTATGTTGTCGGCGTATACATCGTCGAGGGACGATGTGTCGGACCGCGGTTAACGGCTCTATCGCGTACGGTGGAGGCGGGGGGAGGAATAACACCATGCGCGGAGCCAGGCACGGTGGTGGTACGAAAAAACAAAAAAACCAAAAAGAGAAACACGAGTACGCGCACGGCGCGGCGCTTTAATTTGAAAATTAAAGGACCGCAAAGATAGGGCTCACGTCGTGCGGCATTTTTTTTTTTTTTTTATCCCACTCGCGGCGTGTGACACTCACCTTGTTCCGACTCGTCGGTAGCGCTTCCTTCGTCGGTGAGGTGCCCGTTCGGACTCGAGGTGTGCGATCGGCGCCCGATGCGAGAGTCATCGTTGCGATCGGCGAGCACCATCTTTTTTGCCGTAGCGGAACGGAGCGCTGCCTCGGACTCCAAAAACTCGACCGGCTCGGCGAAGCCAAAAAACTTTCGTGAAACAGTGGGACGCGATTTTTCTTTTTTCTCTCTCTCTTTCTAACAAATCACACGGAGACCCACTGCAGGCGACACTCGCCGAAGTGGAACTGCGAGTGAGAGAAGTGTTGCGCCCCTGCGCATCGAAGACTGCGCGCGTGAGAAAGTAGTGCCTGAAGAAAGCGCCGTGAAATTTGTTACGCGTTTAGTTCGTTCAAAGTTAGCTTCAATTTCGCTCGCAATATTAATTTCCGAACCTGATACGTTGTCCCGTCGATGATTTTTCAATAAATAAATTTTCATTTGCTAAAATCTACGGAGTCAACAATGATACTAACCTCGTGCGGACAGCTCAACTTGAAAAGCGTGGATTGTCGCCTAACTAATTTTAAAAACGTAATAATTATGTTTTTCACAATGCAGGATGCCTATTTATTTATCACATCTGGTTGGGTTTATTCAGGAAAGGGATATAACGAAAATATGCGAACTCAAATACAGCCCCGGCGAGGCGGTTAGTATCACTTTGTCTCCGTAGTTTTGGAGCTTGCAAAGCAATATTCTTCCGCCTTACTAGCGGCGGCTCCGAAATCGTAATTTTTCTTCAAATATAAATGTGTTTGGTTAGTAACACCAGATTCTGAGGCTGGCTTGGTGCAGGCCAGTGCTGTATGCGATGCTTAACCCGCATTTTATGGGCCTGCTGGCCTTCTAAGGTTAGATGGAAGCATGAATGCTATGTGTGTGTGCTGACTTTGCACAGGCGAAGTTTCTGTACTTCGTCTTAAGCAACAGCAGCGGTTACATCTTTGAAACAGACTTTCACGCTCGTTATGGCCTTCCGGACGCCGTGTTTAACGTAATTGCCCAAAAGGGGATACTTGTCAGTGGGTGGGAAAAGTGCGCGGTGTATTTCCGCGCGGCGTTGCGGTGTCAACAATCGGTGTCGCAATCGCGCGCGATCACAGCTGTTACCGAAGGCTGTTACCGAAGATTTCGTTTTATTTCGCGCGTTCGGGGCGAGCCACTCGACTAACATTATGACAATCTAGCGCTATCACATGACAGCGTGCTCCTTCGTTAGGAACGTTGACGCATAACCTACCTGCGCCAGCTTAATTGATGTTCACGTACAGCACGATCGAAACCTCGCCAGGTTAGCGCGAATCGTAATGTTCATAGATTCTTGGGTGTTGAATTGTTCCCTTAGCGTGGCGGCAGATTTTGTATGTCATGAGTGGAGGAGACATGCAGAAAACTGAATGGGGGCTTGACTGCGTGTCTGTGTCTACCGCGTGTCCGTGAACTGTGCCAAGCTGGCTTTAGCTTGGCTACATTTTTCCTGGCAATGGTCTAATCCCTCGCATTCGGCTCATATGAGCCAAGTGATGCTCGCGCTGACTTACATATTGGGTGTTTAGGATTGGGTGCATCATGAACGTGTAGCGCGGGCGCCGCAAGGGCGGCCGAGCTAGAAGTATCTAGAAGAGGGACATTTCCGGTCGTTTGCAGGTGACCTCCCTCCTGCAAGTATCACGCGTCCGCGCTGGATGGAAACAAGTACGATTCTCCACTCGTATAGATATGTCCACCGCGGCGCCCGAAATGTTCCACGATGTGATGGAGTTGATAACTTCGCAAGGTGGAAACCACACGTTCGAACCACCCTTTTTCTTTTTGGCAGCGCTGCCTATTACAAATGAATTTAAAAAATAATAAATAAAAACAGACACAAAACGTTTGTTGCGTTATATACAGATGAGGATTAACACGGGGAATATACAAGTAAACAAACCGGTACACATTCGTATACGTTTCACTGCGTGTGGTTCAAGCATACATTCATCTTGGGTTGAAAAAGTGGGTGATTGTTTGCACAGCGCGCGTGCACTGATCTTCGAGAAATGTTCATCTTGAGTTGAAGAAGTGGGTGATTGTTTGCACAGGGCGCGCGCACTGATCTTCGAGAAATGTCTGGTGTTTTTCTGTGTCCTATCTCTCGTTTTGAAAGATATATATTTGACAGGCACCACGGTTGGCGTATTCATTTTGTGAAGCTACTGCGGGACACAGCGCACGACGCTGCAGACAGAGCACTCGATCGCGAGCACTGTAGAACGGCTATAGACAATGAGCGAGTGACTACACTGCAACTAGGTCACTCTACTGCAACTGACGCCGACCCAACAATTTATTCCAGTTGTTATTTGCGTTTTAGATACAACCTTGGCCGCTTATAATCAGCAGATCAAACATTATATAATAATTATAATGCGTTGTCAATAATTAAGTGGCCTTCTCTATCTATATCAGCGCTGCCTTATATAGTTCTCTTCGCAGAGTCCATGCCTCCGTTTTTCAAGGCATCTTTCCTTGCAAACCTTACCGGACATAGCTGAGCGTGGCCGCTGCTACGGGCGTCACGCGGTGTATTTGCGATCGATCCCGATCGGGCTCGAATGTACACGATCGAAAAGGCAACGTGAGACACTCGTATTAATTGACACACGTACCGGGTGTTTCAGCGAACACTCAAAAAAATTTTAAACGTTGCCTGTGGCAAATAGCACAATTCTAGTTCATGAGCTAACTGGTCTACTCGAAGATGGCGGACATATAACTTGCACAAAAAATTGAAATGCATAATCGACCCATAAACAAACAAAAAATCACTAAATACGTTTTTAACTTATTACATTACGACCCATATTGAAATTTACAAAGTATCGCCGTGGAGTGCGCAAGGCGGATCCACTTGGAACGAATTCTCAGGATCTGACACCAGTTTCGTTCGATATATTGCGGAGAAATGCTTTGGCGTTCCAGTTACTTCTGTGCTTCAATGCATAAAACGACGTTTTGAGGAAACTTCACGGCTAGAATTTGTAAAGTGCAATATGGGTCATAAGGTAATTAACGAAAAAAAAACCTAATTAGTGAATTTTTGTTAACTATTTTTTTGTGCTGGTAATGTCCGCCTCTTCGAGTAGACCATCTCAGAGACTAGAATTGTTCTATCTGCCACAGGAAACCTTTAAACATTTTTGAAAGTGTTCGCTGAAACTCCCTATATATATGCATTCTCATGAACTGCCGTTTGCATTTCCGCGTAACTTGTGCGTGAGAAAAGTACACGTTGCATAGTATGACTGTATATATAAAGACACTTGTACGCATCGCATTTAGTTTTGTAGCATTTAATTGGCCGCTTCACTAAAACTTCACTTCCTATAGATTACAAGATACGCGTTGAATCTACCTATTCTTCTTGTTTTTTCCTTCGGTGGAGTTGCCTGCCTCAATTTCTTACCTTGGATGTACAAGAGACGTCAGAAATAAATAAATGGACGTGCGTGTGTAGGGCCAAGGCTGCAGGCTACATTTTATGTGACGCGCTGTATTAATTAAAAGGCGTTGGGCAACGTGAACAGCGGACAGTTCCCAGAGAACTGTTCCACGGTAAAAGCTCTACGTGACCGCATGACCGCCACCGAAATTTCAGTTGCCCCGTGGGCATAGAGAAATGTGACGTAGTCACCTGGAGCTCGGAGGCTATATATGTTATGGATATCTGCGAGAGCCACGGCCGTACGAAAGGCTGAAGAGATGACCACGGGCGGAATGAAAGACCACGGACCGGAGGAAAAAATGATGCAGTCACGATTAATTCTCTCGGCTATACTTCCCGTTCCTTCGAGTGAGATAACGGACACGTTCGGTCAAACCGAATGACGCTCCTGCGTGACCTACATAAAGGGCACGCCCCGCATTGGGTGCAGACAGCCACAGCTTTTCACCAATAGCGTTTGTGGTCAGGGAGCGATGTTTAAACGTTGTGATACAAATAAAAATTTCTCACTTCACACCGTTTCGACAATGCTCTTCTGCACACTTTGCAAATGGAACGTTCGCATGAACATTGAGAGACATCACTGTAATCTCGGAGGCCACAATTCTCGCAACTGGCATCATTTGGTTCTGTTGGTTGCTTGGGGGTACAAAATGGACAGCCAGCCTTGGCCAGAATTTCAGCATGGACAGAAACACAGACCGAATATCTTCCGATTCAGCACAAATGTAACGTAAAAGCAATGATTCATATAGATTTCAATGTACCGATTTGTACAGCTGCCAAAGGCGCGGCTGGATTGTTGATAACAACTTAAAAACGTTCGCTCGTATCCGACGTGGGAAACACTTTTGATGTCATGCCAACACGTCCGGCGTCCTTTAGAAGTTTTGTAAGCAATGAGTATTTTAATCAGAACTTGAAAGTACTGGCACCATCGTACAGGGCCTCGAAGATCTCCAACGAAAATCAGGCGTCGACACTCTCGGAGCCTGAAAGACGGTTGGGTTGGTAGAGTTTTGTATGTTTCGTTGTCGGCATCACACCACAACACACGCGCACATCGCACCGATTCTGCTTTATGGCGTTCTTTCAGCTGCTGACTGTTTGGTCGTGGGTTTAAAGCGGGGCGATAACAGCCGCATACGGATATTTTGAAGAATAGGTGGATAGCAAAATGACGATGTCGTCAGCTAGCGACTTCCTGTTCGAGGGTTAGCGCTTCTGTTGCTTCGTTCAGCCTTGTCAGCAGTTTCTACAGTGAGATTTCCCGCCGTTCACAAAAAACAAACAAACAAACAAACAAACACACACACGCTTCAGCAACGTGATTATGGTTGGCTGCTCGGCATTAGGGTGCGCGAACTCTTTCGTGAAAGGACAAAAAAAGTGTTTCGTTTTCCATGGAATGAAGCGCACAAACGTAAATGGGCAGTTGCCGTCAAACGAGCGACCGTGTACGGCGAGTTGTGGGTACCGAACGTAGGAGCCAGAATATGTGAAGATCATTTCGTCACAGGCAAGTGTTTGGGCGAATAACTTCGTCTACTAACGTTCTAGTAGAAATACCCCCTTTTTAACAACCAGTTAAATACACACAGGTGCACCCAGCAAGGATCCTCAGCACATTGATTATGTGCCGTCTTCATTCCGGTACAACGAAAAGGCAACTGAGGCTGCACGAAAGAGGGAGGAGAGGTAACGTCAACGTAATTCGTGCTCTTTTCAGATACTTAAATCAGTGCTTTGTCGCTGCAGTTATACACGACATGCGTCTCTTGAGAAAGAAACGGGATACTGCGAAGGCACAGCAGCCGACGACATGGCGCGCGCTGGGCACCGCTGGAAGCGTTAGAAACAGCCACTTATTAGGTTGACTTATCAGCTATTAAAAACTACTTCTTAAGTTAACGAACGTTTATTTGCGCTCGACAAACGTTTGCGCTAGATAAACGTTGTATGACTATTTGACGCGACACCAACACGTTAGGGCATGAAATTCCTGCCACCTAAAAATACGCGTGTCTAAGGGCGCCAACATAAGTACGAAGGAGCGATATAGCTCACACCTACGTTTTCGAACTGCCCAGCGGTGCGTGGAAAAACCACGTTGCACCGTGGTTTTTCACCAAAGATCCGCAGTATATATATATAAAACAGAGCGCGTGAAGCATGGGCATGAAGTGACGGCGGCATAGACGGCGTCGTGGTCTCAAACCTGAAGTTGTAGCAGAATACGCCGTACCCCACAATCCCTTGCGACAACCGAGATTTTGCTAGCCACCTGTTGCGGCGTCATTTTTTACTGTTTGCCCCACTACTGCCTCTCATTTGAGTAATCGAAATCGAACTGCAACAAAATTTTACCCCACGTAAAAAGCGTATTTCCCTAGAAGTGCACATACGCAATTAATGCAACGCAAATTATCTCATTTATACGAGTACATTCATCACCAAATGGTCGCAAAAATCAACGTTTCGAATACCTAAATTGTAAAAAGAAAGCACGTCGCTCATTATATATTTCTTTTTATATTATCCGGAGTGTGCTAAACAAATTAGACAGGACACCGTTTTCAGAGACAAAGATTCTTGGACCGTGGCCCCACGCGTCGCAGGCTCACAAAGCGACGCGGGCATTGTTAAAATTCATGAAGCCGACTGGCCTCAGTGACCGACTGTGAAGTGTTGGACAACCGCACGTGTTCATACTGCGAGTACTTTCTTCCCTCCCTCTCCTTTCTTTTCATCCCTTTAATCCCCTTCCCCTGTGTAGGGTAGCAAACCGGACGGGCATCTGGTTGACCTCCCTGCCTTTCCTTTATTCTTTTTCCTCCTCCTCCTTTATATTATCCACGCTGTTTTGGATGTGTCAAAAGTATGCGGCTGTATGGAGCTGTTCCCGGTGGCGCTCTTGAAACGTACTACAGTTGTTCCTTGGAAAGCTACAAAGGAGCACTGACATGACATTCTCGACGTTCTCGACTTTTCATTTTCGCGTAAATATTTATATTTTTAAACCCTATAAAACATACTGACAAACTTCAGATTGCCCTAAACTAATTACTATACTAGCTTTTCTGCAGTCAGTTGCGGTTTCTTTTCCCAGATGGTGCATGTGCCGTGACGTCATGACACGGAGGAGGAGGAAAACTTCATTCTGACAGGGCATTTGGGACATCTCAGGTCCCCTGGGTCCCCGCGCGACCCCACCGCACTCAAACGTTCATGTTTAACATGTCCATGACGCTAGCAGCCCGGATGGCGGCGATCTTCTGCCTTGCCTGGTCGCAACACTCTAGTAGATACAGCGTTCAACCGCTGGCGCCATGCTGCGCCGCTCGCGCGTACCGCGTTTCTAGGTGGTTTCTTTCGCCGAGGGCGCTCGAACGCAATCATATGGTTCGTATGAATGCAATCCTTGGAAGCGTGGCTGTATGGATGGATGGATGGATGGATGAGGCTGAACCCTTTAAACCGGGCGGTGGCATACGCCACCTAGCCATGACTATTAACATATTTTGTACTTTGTGGTGGGTGAAATTTCACCCCTGCCTTGATTTTATCCACCAATCAGATAACCTCTGTTTGGTTATTTCTACCCGCTTAAAGTCTATTTTGCCTTCGCTGTCCCTAAACCCCAATGCTTTGAAAAAATCAGCCCCGTTGCCTTGCACTGTAGGGTTAAGCCCTTTACAGAAAAGTATGAGGTGTTCAGCCGTTTCCTCTTCTTCTCCACACGCACAGCACAACGTGTCTATACCTTGGTACTTGACTCGGTACATCTTAGTCCGCAATACTCCCGTCCTGGCTTCAAACCACAAAGAGCTTCCCCTAGAATTATCGTAGATATTTTCTTTGGCAATTTCTTGCTTGAAAGTTCGGTATGTTCCCAGTGCTGATTTCGTCTGCATCCCTGTTTTCCACAGACCCCTCTCTGTTTCCTTAACCTTTTTCTTAACCACTGTTTCCTGGTTTGCACCCCTCCTGCAGTCCAAATATTTGATTGACAGTTTTCTGGTCAGCTTCCTCCATTTTGTATCAACATTCCTCATGTACAAATAACTGAAAACTCTCCTTGCCCACCACTTTTCTGCCATTTCTCTCAATCGCTCCTCAAATTCTATCTTGCTGCTGGCTTCCCTGCCCTCGAATGACGTCCATCCCATGTCACCCTGTACCCCTGATTTGGTGTATTTCCGTGTGCTCCCAGAGCCAGTCTACCTACCCCTCGCTGCTTAACTTCCAACCTTGCTCGAACCTCTGATCTCATGCACAGGACCGCATTGCCGAAAGTCAAACTAGGGACCATCACCCCTTTCCAAATCCCTCTCACCACTTCATACCTATTGTAATTACACAGTGCCCTATTTTTCATCACAGCTGCATTTCTGCTACCTTTAACCGTCACATATTTTTCATGTTCCGTTAGGTACTCAGCCCCATTGTTTATCCACACTCCAAGATATTTGTACTTATCCACCACCTCCAGCGTAACCTCCTGTATCCTATGCTCGCTGCCCTCATTATCATTAAAAGTCATGAGTGCCAATTTTTCTTTACTAAACTTCAAACCTAAACTATCTCCCTCTTTACCACAGATGTACGTCCATTAATCTCTGCAAGTCTTCCTTGCTGTCAGCCATAAGTACAATGTCATCCGCATACATCAGTCCTGGTAATGACTGTTTAATCCATTCTCCTTGCTTGAAATAGGAAAGGTTGAAAGCAAGTCCGCTCCTCTCCAATTTTTTCTCTAATCCTTGTAAATACAGCATGAACAACAGAGGTGACAGAGGGCACCCCTGCCTAAGCCCCTGCTGTATCTCTATAGGCTCAGATACCTTGTTTTCCCATTTTATAAGCACCTTGTTACTTTTATAGATATCTTTTAAAAGATTTCTTACTCCATCTTCCACATCTAGAGTGCCCAGTATGTCCCACAAATCCTTTTGGATTACACTGTCATAGGCTCCCTTGATATCCAGAAATGCAAGCCATAGGGGCCTGTGTTCCTTTTCTGCTATTTCAATACACTGTGTCAATGAGAACAGATTATCTTCTAACCTTCTTTGTTTCCGGAACCCATTTCTTAGTTCCCCCAGCACCTCCTCGCTCTCCACCCATGCCTGCAGTATGGCAGTATGACAGTATGGCTTTTGATATGTTTTTCTTAATTGAACTACACAGCTTATGGAAGACGCGGATGTTAGACAGAAACGCTGAACCTGTTGTTTCGGCGAAATTTCACTACGCTCAAATGATTGGTAACTTGAAGGACATGTATGACTTGACAGAGTTTCAACCGGACTGGTACCATCTCTTGTTACGTTGCTTGTCGTTGCCACCTTTTTAGGATCAAAGTTACTTGCCACGTGTTTAAGAACAAAGCTACTTGTAGTTTTGTTCGTGCGGGTGTGCTTAACGAGATTTTAGGCCATTTCTAGGCCATGAGCACGGTGTAAGATATATACTCTTTAGGTGGGGACACTCGCGAGGCGCGATCGACCAGATAAAGTAGCAACAGCGCGCGTCAATCGGTCAGGTGCCGGCAGCGGATACCTATCGGCGGTACGAGGCAACTTCAAGACAGAAAAGGTTTTATCTACAGTTGCTATAGCAACCGGGCGATTCGCGGGAAATCCGAAATGGTTGCGCGACGCGTGAAAGTAGGTCACCGTGGTGAGGGGCGCGAGGGAAGAGGGCATCGCCTTGACGGAGCAGATACGGCGGCGCAGAAGCGCCGGTTGCTATAGCAACATTAGATAAAACCTTTTCTGTCTTGAAGTTGCATCGTACCGCCGATAGGTATCCGCTGCCGGCACCTGACCGATCGGCGCGCGCCTTTGCTACTTTATCTGGTCGATCTCGCCTCGCAAGCAAGCCGAGAAGTGTCCCCACCTAAAGAGTATATATCTTACACCGTGGCCATGAGTATGAGATGTGTTGGCTGGTGCTTGCACGTTTTCCGCAGATAGTATTTCTCTCGCATATATATGATGCAATAAATACCATGTAAGAAAAAAAAGCAGTATGGCTGAGTGGTTACAGCGCTCGCTTCGGGATCATACATACGCGGGTTTGAATCCCGCCCTGGCTAGAATTTTTTTAATATCACGCTTTTCCTTTTTTTTCCTCTCTGTTTGCTAGCGCGGTCGTTTGAACCCCGGTGCCACGGCGGCAGCCGTGGTGCCGGGCGCCGACGCGAAGCGGCGGTCGTTGGGGTGTTGCGGAGCGCAGCGTAGCAACACCCCAAATGAAAAAAAATACTGCTCCTGTCAGGTAGACTGCTCCCTCCCTGATAGTGAGATTATATTTGGATCATCAAAACAGTGATGCGTTTATACTACCACCGATCCCAACAGCAGGCTAGTCACCACCAGCCCAGCGTTTTCTCCGTCAACGCCTCCTCCGTTCGAACGGCGGCGGCTAGAAACAAGGTACGCGCGAGCGGCGCAGCGTGGCGCCAGCGGTCGAGCGCTGTATCGGGAGCGACTAAATCCCCACCAGAACACACCAGTGTTGCTAGATCTCGTCTTGTGCGGTTCCCTAGATTTGCGAGGCGGAAATGTCCCCAGTGAAGTCACGCGACTGCGTGCCGCGCTCGCTTTCTTATCGCCTCCCACTCCTCGTACGTGCGTGCGCCAGATTTCAACGTGTGTGCACGCCGGAGTCGCATTAACCTGTGTGTGTGTGTGTGTTTATTTGACAAGAAATTTAGTTCGCTCCGCGGTCAAGCTTCAGGTTCTTTCTGTGTTCTCAAATTGCGCAAGCTGTTCACATCTGTGCACCCACTAACCTCATGATTCCAAAAAGTCACGTTAGAAACATGATCTGTCCGTTTTCTTGAACCAGTGAGCTGTTGTCGGTTAGAGCTAGGGGGAGTCCGCGTGGCAGGTCGAAGAAGTAAGGCGACTGTTGCAATGCACCTGTAGATCGTCAGCGCGTTTGTCAACGCAGGTTATAGGCTCACTTTATTTGAACTTGTGAATCGATAAGTCGCGCAGTGTGTGCTGCTATGAGATGCAGAATATGCAAAGGCACAAACGGAACCGAGATCGAGTTTTCTCAGACGTGCAAAATTTTTACAATAATCGGTTCACGTCAGCCTGCTAGCTGGAACCATGTAGTGCTGATGACATGCTGATTGCAAAATAAACTACACCACTAGAAGTTTAACAACTGCCTTGCGGAATAACAACTGCCTTGCGCATAAAAGGCGTCAAGATCGAGTCGAGAGAGCGTCTCGTCACTGCTCGATCGCTCAGCACCAGACGGCCGTGGCCAGTTGCCTAGCGGCTCACCTACCCGTCGTAACACGTGCTAACTCAGATTTCTAATAGATAAATGAAACGTAGTTTCATTTATCTATTAACTTCCTCTTCAGAATAAGCTGCAAGTGTGGACCTTGCGCCCACGTCCATCTCCTGCGTGCACAGACGTTAAAAATCTGGCTCACGCCCGTACGAGGAGGGGGAGGCGATAAGAAGGCGAGCTCGGCCCGCAGGCGCCTGACTTCACTAGGGACATCTCCGCCTCGCAAATCTAGGAAACCGTACAAGACGAGATCTGGCAACACTGGTGTGTTCTTGTGGGGATTTAGTCGCTCCCCTGTATCTACTAGCAATTGGAAGCGTGCGTCTAAATGTCGTACAAAAATCCCTCACGTGACTTGATCCTAGGCACCTAGGGACACGATTATTTAGGGACTTTTGAGAAGGCGCGATGGTGGCGCCAAGGGACGACAGCATGCGACGGGGTGTTCGTTCTCGGCGTGATCGCCCGCGCCGACCGCGCGTTGTTGAACATTGCGTGTGTGATTGTGCTTGCGTTGCTTGTGAATTGGTTGTAGGTTCTGTGTTACTTGGCGGAAAGCCGTGAGTAGTGCTTGTGTGGCAGTGCGGCTTTGGCCTCGGTGAGCTCTGGCAATACAGAAGCTGCGTTGTGTGATCCGTGTTCCTTGACAATGCGGAGGTGGTGACAATTGAAATGTCGAAGTGGCGTAGCGCCTCGGCAGCGCAGTTCAGCGAACCGCGTCCGCCTTTGCATAACGGACGTCGAGGGATGTGCTTCTCTCTACAAGTCATCAAAATGTGACTGCGTCGACCGCCCACGGTTCAGCGCTGAATGTGTGGTTCAAGTACTGTGCTTGAAACGAATGGCGCAACTGTGGTGGCAGAACGCCATGAGGCCTCAGTTTGTGCTCTGTGCTTGAAACGAGTGGTGCAGCTGTGGTGGCAGAACGCCGTGAAATCCGTGCTGTGCAGACACTCGAAATATCCAATTCACGTCGGCGTCTTGGCAACGGCCAGTTCGCGAACCGGCGCCCTGGAGCGGCGCCTCTGTGCCCGCCCTATTCGGTAGCGTCGACGCAATAATATTTACGTAACCAGTCCTTGCTTGACAGACGCCGATGGCGAAGGTGCTGCGATATGCTGCCCTCCAGCTTTGCAGTTTTTCTCACATTAAAAACATGTAGCATATATACATGCGTTATAAGACAATGTCTACCATGAGAAGATTCTCAGGAGTGCCCCAGTACTGCTCCCAATCTAGCATTCCACGCTTTGCATGCCCTCAGTAAGCATGATGACAATATGGGCCCATTTTCTTCAAAGTGAGCTGCTATTCTGTTTGCAAAATGAGGAGGCTAGCTAAACTGGTTTGTTATTTGTGTTTTGTCAATTTGATGAGAAATTCTTGGTAATGTTCTTTTAAGGTGCTTTTAAAAGATGTTAAGCCTACCAAAAAACTGCACCATTGGCAGTGTTCTTTGGTGGTGACAGAAAAGTGAAACTGCAGATGACTAAGTTGGTCATGCCCGCATTTTTGGAAAATTTAAGAGCAATATCGGCACCCACAACCATACAACTGTGATTGAGCCATGGATGGCCACATGCTTTCTGAACAAATTATAGGCCCTTACGCAACATCAGTGAAGAGCCAACAGGCCAACATACCATGTTCCCTTCGACCTAGGCAGTCTACAGTTCATGGTTGTTGCAACAGCTGATCGCCCCGCAAGTTCACAGCCTGTGCCTTCTGCTGCTACTACGGTCAACTCGTCACCCGTGCACAACACTTCTAGTTGCTCTAGTGGTAGTGCCGTTGCTTCTAAATATTGAGTAACCACACATTGTAGGTTACAAGGGCATTGTTGCACTGCATCTCATCTCCATGTGTCTTGTGTTGCTGTTTGCATACATGTCCTTGTTTAATAAGTGCTCTGAAATTTTTTCACTACTGCAATGTCTCGACTGCACTGTCGCAGTGTTGTATGTACTATCGATTAACCTCCATATACACAAGTGCTTTGATCATCAATCTTCAAAAATGCAACCTTCATGCTGCTCCTTCCTTCACAAGAAAGCTTGCATATCAAACATTATTCTTGCCCCAACTAGAATTGGCAGGTTCAATTTGGTCACCTCACCAGGCATATCTAATCCGCATTCTTGAGTATAGCCAAAACTGTGCTGCACGTTTAATCGCCAGGGACTGCAACCAATATTTGAGTGTATCTAACATTATGTTGTCATTGTCACTACCATCCTTGGAATCATGCCAGAATGTAGTGTCGCTTTGTCTGCTACATAAAATCATTCATAGTGAGCAGTCGTCTACCTTGCCTCTTGTTTGTCCATCCCACACATCTAGGTGCTTGCACAATCGCCTTAGCGTCCAGCACATTTTTGGTCAAACTAATGCCTTTAACTTGTCTGCTTTGCCACGTGCCATTAGGCATTGGAATGGTCTTCTCGATAACATTGCTGACATTAACAATACTGTAACCTTCAGGCAAAAAATCAGTATGTTTGGGTAGTGTTCAAGTGTTTCTATTTCTTGTGTATGTAACTTTTTTATGTAATTATGCAGTCGTACTATTCACTGTATAACCCAGCTTTCTAATGGTAGAATTTTACAATTTCTGTTCTTTTCAATTTATTGCGTTGATCTTGTGTCGCTGTTTATATTTCTAACGTTGTATAACTTTTTCGCTCCTTTGTTATGCGATGCCCTCCCCCCTCCATGCAATACTCCTTCTTGAGCCTGTGATGTAGATGAATACATAACCAGATGGCACTACTGTTTCTTGTGAAATCAAAATTGTGTATATTGTTGTGGTTTTACCAATAGAAGCTCTAAATTGTTCTCCTGCAATGCCGGCAACGTATCCATAACAGGCCAGTTGTGTATATTGCCTAGAATTATCATTCTTAGACCCTGAAAAGTGTGGAATATCCTATCTTCCTGTCTGTCCGGGTCTTTATCCATTTTTCTGTAAACTTGGGTCACTGGGTAATCCATGGTAAAATGGGTAGAGCACTGGGGCTGGTGTGCTGAGGACACCCAGTTTGAAACAAAAATAGGTCACGAGGCATGGGCCGGGCCGCTCACCAATGACAAAAAACATTTTCTTAGGTGCTGGGCAGATTCGAATCGAATGTCAAGCACCGACTTAGCGGCAACCCTGCTAACAGGCGTAGCATGTCCAGAGGGACTCGTGAGAGAGGAGCCCGGCTCATACATGACTGATCGCTGTGGTGGCAATACAATGTCTCTACATTACTTCAATGCTATCGTATTAGCATCGGCATCATCATGAAATGGGTTGTGCCAGAATTTTTCTTTCTAAATTTATTCCCCTGTACCTATGTGCCACAGCTGAGCTCCTATCTCAACATTACTCGATCTCACCTGAAGTAATGTATATTATAGCCTTAGCTATAATTTCTAATAAGCATGACTGATTCTCACCAAGAATAACAGCTGCTTCAATTTCTTCACAATTTGCACCTGCATAATAAAATATGTTATAGTGAATCTGAGAAGTCTGCCACAACTGAGGATCAAACATGTTTTCAGTTTCAAGCAAACCATGCCAGTTAATTTCATGAAAGTGGCATTACAGAATTCACAGGCATTCAATTGCACAATGCATGCTTATAGGCAATTTTATATTCAGTTCATAGCAGTTGCCATCTTGCGCTGTCGTAATCTAAATTTTGTGCATAGTGACGTCAAGTTTACTTAATCGTGGAACGTTAAAAACACCTGTGCACTGACTCTAGGTTGTTACAGCCAGAAAAATGGGCATGTGAGCAGCCATAGTGAGGGCGCCCCAAAGCTCCC